>NW_009201031.1:72668-103181 GCF_000690835.1 Fulmarus glacialis | reverse complement strand
TTTCCCTCAGGTCCTCTTCTTCCAGAGTTTAGCCTGTTTGCTCCAGTTCCCCTTCTTCGCAGCCTTCCTTGCCTTTCTCCTTTCCTCCTCCTTAGCGTTGTAATGAATAAAATATAGTTCTCCTTTGCATCACAGTCTAACCCTAACAACATAAGTTATATAATGGTGCTGCTACTAATTCTGCTTTCTGGTGCTT
This sequence comes from Fulmarus glacialis, assembly GCF_000690835.1. Taxonomy (NCBI): domain Eukaryota; kingdom Metazoa; phylum Chordata; class Aves; order Procellariiformes; family Procellariidae; genus Fulmarus; species Fulmarus glacialis. The sequence goes on along the minus strand of NW_009201031.1, from coordinate 102,985 downwards.
GATCAAAAATACAGGCCTCTGTCCTGTGTGACCTCCTAAGCGCAGTCTTCAGTAAAAGTGCCTGGGATCAAATCCAGTCCAACCTTTTTTTTTCGCTTTTTCTGCTATGTAGAAAGCCACTGAAATTTTTTACCTTGTTTGTTATATTTGGGCTATAACCATTCGCAGGTCTTTAATTCATAAACTATACGGTTCAGTGTAACAAACTAAAGTTGTCAGGAAAGAGGGTATTGAAATATTGTGCAATCACAAGCTTTAAACTATGTATTATCTAGTATGTTTTTCATATGAGGCACTAAAATCTCGCCCAGTTAGAGAATCTGAACTTCTAAATCTTTACTGCATTTATCCTTGCAGTGCTGCTGGAGTTAGAAGTGCTCTTACTACGGTTTCATAGTTAAGGAAGCGTATGGTGCCTGTCTGATTTCCACCACATCGCACAGGAAGGCGGTGTCAGAACCACAAACCCATCCATCCTCTCAACTTTTAGGCATATTTTTGATAACTTCCTCCTTGTCTTCAGCCTGTCTTTCTTGCCCGCCCACCATGCACCCTGCCCCGTGTATATGCTGTAGTGTAGCTTATAATCCTATATTTACTTGAAAAGTGTGTCTGTTACCATGTGAAAAGTACACTTAAACCACAGATGCTGTACTGTTTATTGCCTTTCTCATTTTTAGATAGCAGTTCTGCTGTCTTAAAGCGCTGCTATGGCTGAAGCCATGGGGAAAGACAGCTGTCGGTTTTGGAGACTATTGCAGTTAAAGCGTCATTCTTTTAGGATATTTAACTATGAAGGTTGCGATGCTTCTCCAAAAGAACCGTGGAAACCCAGCGTCTTGTCCAAATTCTGGCTTAGAGGAAGTTGCTACACATTTAGCCCATCACAAATAAACCCATTAGGTAAGATCTAATTCCTGTCCTGGTTACCTACCGCTACCTATTCAGCTTTCTGTAGGAGGGAGAGGTTAAGGTTCATTTCTTCTAAGAGGCTTTCCGCTGGTATAAAAAGAATACCAGGGAGAGCTGGAGCTTTTTAGTAGAGGCTTTCCCATATCTCAGGTGCTAGATAGAAGGGGTTTATAGGTTTTTTTTCTTTCTCCTGTTTAGTATTTACCCATGCCGTTATGCACTTAGCAGAACAATGGATTGTCAGTACAACAAACAATTAAATAATAGTATTAGTTTTATTATAAATGAGTTTTATGATTGAAATTCCGGTTCAGTAAACACGTAACTTTACATGCAGTAAAACAGCAAGTAAATTACTGACTTATTGGTTCACATTTGTGTAACTTTTAAGACACTTTTAAATACAAATGCTGATAGGCATTTGTATGAAATTTTTTACAGCTATACCATTTAATGAAATTATTTAAATGACAAAAATGACAAATTTAAATAAAAAACTTCTTCTACAGAAGATACATATTCAAATACATACTGTGTTAAAGTATAACATATGAAAACCAGACTGAAGAAAGGGAAATTAAAATATTACGTTACAGTATTCCAGGATAAAGTGGTTTATCAACAAAAGGTGTACAGAAGGGTTTTGAAAACTTTTGAAAGTTTTTTCTGTTTGTTTGTTGGTGCTGTTGGTAAGTTTTACCAAGCAGCAATATTAGATTTTTTTTTTTTTTTTTTTTTTTTTTTGCATTAGAACAGTAAACTCATTTACTGTCTCATAAATAATCTTGTGATCCAGAAATGTAATTTCTGGGAAATTTGTGGCTCCCTTTGAGTCTTGGCCAGTGAAATTTGATTGAAGTTTAGATAGAAAAAAAGGTGATACTCCTGCCAAGTTTTTGTCCGTCTTATGATTTATAACTCTGAACATTGGAAATGTATCCTTGCCATAGACCTGGAAACCAAGTAGCACTGGTCTGAGCTCACAGACATGTCAGTTTTGAAAGGGCAAGCAACAGACTTCCTTATGCCAAAAATAGCTTTTGTGCTAAATTATTTAAGCATAGTGTTTGATCACAAATAAATGGAAAATAATATTTTGCACTTTGGACCTTTTTTGTATAGTGGGGGAGACCAAGGTCGTTTTAAAATTAGATGGGTGAATCTGAAATATCGCACATTCAAAAACCATGGTACTTGGCATTGAGAAAAATGTTGTGTACTGTTTTTATTCCTCATGTATATTTGTTATATATTGATTGCAATGAAGAGAATATTTTAGACTTCTGCAGCGGTTCAAGTAATGTGTACCACTTCTGCGCTTTTCTGTTGTTAAGTGTAAAATATATATGAAGACGTGTTTGAAGTGTAAGTACGGCGAGCCCTTGGGAAGTTCTGGAGCTGTACCATGAGTAATTTCGGTCCAATGCCGACAAAATATTTATGCTTTATTTTCAGTTTGTAAGTCTGTTTTCATGCATGGTCTGTGAAACATTCAAGGATGATTCTTAATAGAACCTTAATATTGGAAGTTCTTTGTCTCGATTATACCAAAAGTGAAAGTAGTTTTCTTTAGTCTAGAAACAAATACGGCTTTATTGTAGTAGTTACTTTGGTGGCAACCCCTAAGGGTTCCTAATAGTTTCTATTGAAACCTTTTGTATTAAGGTACTTTTAACTCTCAAAACACTCTTAGAGATGAAAATTTCCTTTTGCTATTTCCTCTCTAGCCTAAGCGTTTTGGGAAAAAGCCTACCTATCTTCCTCCCTTAAAGAAGATTTCTTGTGTACTTGAACATCCTCCCAACTGGGTAGACTTGTGCTCTCTCTGCCGTGTCTGATTGTATAGCTGATGAGTTTGCATTTTACTTGGTTTGAATTTGGGTTAGACTAGAAAGTACTGGATGACTGAAAATTGAGGAGCGCACGCGTGCAGAACTTGCATCGTGAGGGACTCTGGCTTGCGTCGCTGGAACAAAATCTGCATTGCAAACGAGTCGCACGCCTCAAAAGCCCAGGAAATTCCCAGAACTGACCACTTACTTTTTACCCTTGTTCTCTTCTGCTTTTTTAATTAGTGGAAATAATTTTTTCAGGCTTTTTTCTTCCACCTCTCTTGTTTAAACTTGTTCTGGTAGAAGTCTTATTCTCTCAGTCTCTTTTTTAATTCCTTCACCAGCCATAACCAACTAATATTTCTTTGAAAGTATTCATGGTGGTATGGTTTACCCTGTTGTGATAGCTCCTTTGTGGCGTTTTCTCTTTTGAACCGTGAATAATTTCCTTGAGCAAAATCAAGAAATACCTGTCTCCCGTGGCTCATAGGTTCTTTCAATTGCTTTTCCTAAATATGTAGACATGTTTATATGTCTCAACATTAGCTGAAAATATGCTCATGAATCAAAGCACCATGTCCTCTGAGGTTGACAGTTGTTTGTTACTAATTTTTTAACCTTTGTTTGGCTTTTGTTATGGAAATATCAAAATATAGGCAGCTCTTGCATGTGTTTTATTGGTATTTTTCTGCTTTAACAGTAAAATATATTCTTTGAAAGCAATTCCACTATTGTCATGATTTGGCACATTCAGTCATTCACATGCTTAAGAGGAAAAAGGTATCCTTTGTTACAAGTCACTCCCAAATGTACAATTTCACCCTCATTTTGCTTAAGTTTACAAAATCCGGTTATTCAACTTCCATGACTAGTTTTGTAAATTGTTTTCTGCATATATTGCTCCAGACTGTGTCAGAATATTGATGTATTTTTTACATTTTTATTAATGTATTTACGTTTTGGTGTTTTGATACTAATGGAAAATACATGTTGTTATCCATCCACAGTTAACTGTAATTTACAAGCTGTGTTGTAAATTGTGATACAGCTTACAAGGAAGACTGCCCTTAAATTGTTTCCTCTTCAGACATGTAAGAAATAAAAATGCTGATGCATATCACAACTTTCAGATTTAATTGTTAATAGATGGCACAATAATTGGAGGGCACGATATTGGAATTAGAAAATGAAAATATGGAACTCTTCAATATTAAAAACTTGTCCGTATTAAAAACAAAGATGTGTCAAAAATCTGATCATGTGGAAACTGTGAGTGCACGAGAGCAAGAGCCAGCTGACCAAAAAAATGGCAAAATTTTGCTAAATTAGTGGAATAATTATAAATTTAATTGACTTAACAGAATTTCTGTGAACAAAGATAAATTGTCTACCATACATTGCCTTTTCTTTTTTTTTTTTTTTTTACTACTTTGGTGTAAATACTTGCTCAGCTGTTAGTAGGATATAAATAAACAATATAAAGCTATCTTGAAAATTACTCAGAATTCATAAATGAAGGGATAGGAAATACAAAAGTTTAGTACGCAAAATACGGTGAAAACTTTCTTCCCCACATGTAACATGTTTTACTTGTACGTGTCCCCTACACAGAAGTCTATCTTGCCTCTTTGTGTAACATAAATAAAACTTTAGAGATAGAGTTATGATAATTGAATTGTATTTATTTTCTCTTGTATCTCTAAGTACAGAGCAATCCTTAGCGAGTTCTATTAGGAAATGTACAGTTTATGGTTTCTAGTAGAAGTGTAGCTATTTACAAAATATGCAATCAGTGCGTGTTTTATCTTTCTAAAAAAATCATTAATTGCATTTTTTTCTGTGTGTAACTTAATAGCTTTCATAAACATTTTTCCCTTTACAGTCTCAGAGATAGCAGGTGCAAAATATAGGTAGTGGAGATAGGTAAGGTTGCATATAGATACATGGATATATATTTTTTTCTCCCACTTAAAATTGATCTTTTGCCATTATAAACAGTTTAGCGTATGTTAATGATTTAGGCAAGAGATTAATATTAAACTCAGTTTTCTCAGTAGTGCCCTCCTTGTCTTGTTTTGGCTGGTGAACTTCGTGTTGGAGGTTAGCATTTGTTGCTAAAGTGAGTAAGACCACCCCCCTCATGAGAACTGTTGTTTTTTAAAGTAATCTAGAACAGACTAGTTGAATTTATAATTCTGCTGAAAAGGTTATGAAACAGTCTAAATTGGCTCTGACTGCAAACTTTGACCCGTTTGGCTGAATTGTGGGAACTGTGCCAAAATTTGATATAAAGCAGTTCTGGAAAGCTCTTTAAGATTAAATTCCAGGACTGCATGACTGATGTGCTAACGATATACTTGTAATATTAGGCAAGTGTTACTTCAATACAGTTTTAGGCTTGATTTAAGTAATTTGTTGCATCTCAGAAGGCCCAGTTTTAACATTTGGCATCTTGATATTCCTTTCTCTACACCTCTCTGCAGTGAGCTACCCTGGCTCCTCAAAAACTTTTTAGTATGCTTTTTCTTTGGGGAAGAAAAGGTAGGAAAGAGAAAAGGTTCTAACCGCAGAGTATCTTGGTATGGTTTCCATGAAGCTTTTCAGCCAGCAATCGCCGAATCGGTTTGTATTCAGCACTCTTATAACACATGGCTAGTTTAGGCGAATTTTGAGATGGAAAGTCTGTTTAATCATACATTTTTTCACTCCTTTAATAATAATAAGAGACTTTTAGTGTAGGTATGCTCAGGTTTCAGTTGAGAATAATCTCTCCAGCTTCCACAGCTGAGCACCAGCAAATGTGGCATATTTTCTTCATTTATGTTAGAAAAACTTCTTTATTCACTCCACACACAAAAAATTACATTTTTTTTTTTCTTGTTTATTTTGTTCTTTCTGATGCTTTGCAAAAATGCGCTTTTTTCAAATTAAGTAGTTTCTAGATTTGAGGAAAACGGTATAACAGAACTTGGTTTGGCTGAGTTGAGTGTTGCCAGTGTCCTGATACACACTTCTAGGGATGCTCATCTCTTGTTCTGTGGCCAGGCAACTGACTATTCCGTGAGACAGTAGTTATGTGCAGGTTATTAGATTTCATTTTTACTGATACTCCTTTCGAATATTTGTCCAAATATGGTAGGTGTATCACTCCTTTCATGGAAAGGGGAACTGGAATGGTTTTTGAATGCCTCTTTGTATTACTTTAAGAAGTTTAATTGCCAATACTATTTTCTTGAAGTAGTAGTAAAGTAGACAAGTATGTGTTAAATCAGGCTTCTATATGAATGCCCATCAGAAAGTTGGCTAGATAGTTGCTGACATACACCTTATGCTGAATTCTCTGCATCTCCAGTTATTTTATTAACTTTGCATCAATTAGTACAGGTAGTGCCCTCTCGAGTATGTCAGTAGAGTGTATTTGCACTTGCTCTGTGACAATTTTGCGATTCTCTGGTGTTGTAACTTCTGGTAAACAGAGTAAGGAATCACCGTTTACCGGATTCCTCCTGAAGGTGCCCTGGTAGGTACAGGTGGCTGCAAAGTCATTGATTTTGCAGGCTGAACTGGATGAAGTAGTGGAGATGGGGCTTCCAAGAGCTGGCTCTCAAGTGAGGAAATGATGGCAAAGGTTCTTGCTGAGAACAGGAGTGACAGCCCAGAAGGAAGAGGACACCAGTCGTTGTGGGCTGCAGCTGGGGGGAGCGTACCTACCAAACAGAAACCCTAGAGATCAAGTGTTTGGGGGTGAGAGGCCTTCTTCACCCTGGTCTATGGCCTCTCTGGAGGACAGCATGGAGATCAAATGAGATGGTGGATAGACTCTTTATTTTTTTAAATAATTTTCCTCACATTCTTTGCTATGCTTCTGTTGTTAGGAGTTAAGATTATTGCATTACGTAAAATCTGTTAATGTGTTGATTGCTGCTGACAGCTAGTGGGGGAAGGACTTGAAGGTTTTGTTTCCAACTGGATCCACTGAGTCATCATGGTTGATGTTAAGCGTGTCTTAGTTCTGGTTTGAAGAGAGGAAGAATCTGAGAATTTTGTCCCATAAAAGGTGAAAGCGATAGGTCTAATGCTGAAGGAAATGCATTTTAAAAGGCCAGTTAGGAGCTAGATGTGTTGTTATTCCTACAACTCAGCAGCTGCAAAGCATACTGATTTTCTGCTTCATAACAAAGAGAATAATCATTAAATTAATCTATCATGTACTATCAGTTGATTCAGCACACTGCTTGTAACGCGTGCAGTTTAGGATATATCCCAAAGCACTTTCTCATACTGAATGTTATTCCTTGGAAAGAAGGAAGGCTGCTTAATACTGCTCTCCTTAGGTATTGAAAATAATTTTTCAATGAATACTTATATGGGTTTTAAATGAAAGACGGCTTTTGGCAGTAGTTAGAACTCAGTTGCTTCCAGACCCAAAGAAATAGTTTTATGTCAGATTTTTTTTTTTCTCCAGACATATTGTTAATCTAATAAAGTACACTACATCTCTGTACAAATCTCTCATTACCTGAACGTAACAGTTAGAACCAGAGATAAGGAGCTGGTAAACACCAGTGTTACCATTGTTATTTAATTTGTCTTTGTAGATATATTGTAAAACTGACTCTCTTTTATATTTGCTGATTTCGGTGCTAAAGCATTTCACAATTGTAAAACAAATGTACCAGAAATGATAATGTTGTTCTGTGTCTAGAAAACCTATTAAAGGTCACTATCTAGTTTTGTTGTCTTTGGGATTTAGCTTTTACTTCAAATCAGGAAAGTCCAGGCAATGGGAATGATGCTTGTTGCTGGACATAGGATTAAGTGGCAATCATTAACCTTGTTGGAAAGCATGTGCTTGCAGTCTAGCCCTCTTGCTAAAATTGTGTAGCAGAAAATCTTTTTTTATTATTATTATTTTCCAGGTATAAACAACTGTGCTTTTTTTTTTTTTTTTTGCTTTAATATTATTCATGGGAAATTCTGAGAAGTAATTTGATTGTGTCTTTCATGTCTTTTAGAGTATTTATAGAGATTTTTTTCTATTTACTCTATGGGAGTATTCATGTTTTAATTTCCTGAGGCTGAAAGTTAACAGGGGAGAGGCTGATGTGTTATACTTAATTCAGAGATTCAGAGATTATAAAGCAATGAACTATGGGGATTATTTCATCTGACTACATGAGTAACATAGACTATGAGAAGTAGCAGAATACAGGGCTGATTTTAAACTAGGTGATGTTGACTGTAATATTACCTTTGGATGAGTTACAATTTCCTGAGGCTGAAAGTTAACAGGGGAGAGGCTGATGTGTTATACTTAATTCAGAGATTCAGAGATTATAAAGCAATGAACTATGGGGATTATTTCATCTGACTACATGAGTAACATAGACTATGAGAAGTAGCAGAATACAGGGCTGATTTTAAACTAGGTGATGTTGACTGTAATATTACCTTTGGATGAGTTACCCTATTTAGCTTTAGTTCTCCTTATCATCATCTGTTACTATATCTCTAGCTGGTATTTCTGAGGCCACAGCATTGTGCGCTGTGACTAAATCTTTTCAGAATTACTGCTTTGCAAGATGGCCCTCCTGTACCCTAGGACCAGTTGTTGTTGGGATCTGGTAGCCTTCAGTTTGACTGTATTGAACCACATGTTGCAAGTTTGCATCCAGGTAGCCAGGGTTGCTCAGTGTCAGGGCCCTGCGTTGTCTCTGTTTGTTACTCTCATTGTATTTGTGTCAACCTAAAATCTTACTAGCGATTTTTTTTTTTTAATGTTTGCTTGACGAGTGTTGATAAAGAAGTTTAATCACATAGGGCTGGTAATTAACATACCTTAATTATATTAACTTTGTAAACTTTACAAGTTACATTTATAATTTCTTTAATAAAAGTTTATACTTAGTTTGAATACTGATTTTTTTCTTTTTAATACTACCTTCTTTTAAATACTTACTATTCAAAGTTCTGTATCATCCATTCCCTTGTCTTGTCTCCCCAGTAGGAAATTCAACAAGCTGTTTTTAAGATCTTGACTAAAATTTATCAAGTCTTGTTGATCTAAAATATCCATATAGAAATATTTCGTCATCTTTCCTGGGTTTTTTTCTACATTTTTATTTCTATTTTTCTCACTTCCACCTAACAACAAGCCAATTCTGTTGTTGCAACCCCTTGCTTTGCAGTTTAGAAATTTTGGGGTTGGGGGGTGGGGGTGGTGTTTATCTTTATGGTAAAGGTTTAAGGTACAATTACTCAAGTAATTTTAAGCTGTTTAAACACTACAGACCCACTCAGACTAATTTCAGATTTGGAGACTTTTTTTTTTTTAAGAACTATGTGGAAAGTAGATACGTTCTGAGTTATGGAAACTCTTTGAGTATCTAGTTTTACTTGACAGCATCCTGTTTATTAGAAGACACAGTGCAGAGATGGGGGGTAGTATGTCTTTCAGGTACTTTGTAGCAGTTTGGTCTGATTCTTCATCCCTTAGTCAATGAGTAATTCTTTTCTTTCAAATGAAACATCATCTGTTACTATATCTCTAGCTGGTATTTCTGAGGCCACAGCATTGTGCGCTGTGACTAAATCTTTTCAGAATTACTGCTTTGCAAGATGGCCCTCCTGTACCCTAGGACCAGTTGTTGTTGGGATCTGGTAGCCTTCAGTTTGACTGTATTGAACCACATGTTGCAAGTTTGCATCCAGGTAGCCAGGGTTGCTCAGTGTCAGGGCCCTGCGTTGTCTCTGTTTGTTACTCTCATTGTATTTGTGTCAACCTAAAATCTTACTAGCGATTTTTTTTTTTTAATGTTTGCTTGACGAGTGTTGATAAAGAAGTTTAATCACATAGGGCTGGTAATTAACATACCTTAATTATATTAACTTTGTAAACTTTACAAGTTACATTTATAATTTCTTTAATAAAAGTTTATACTTAGTTTGAATACTGATTTTTTTCTTTTTAATACTACCTTCTTTTAAATACTTACTATTCAAAGTTCTGTATCATCCATTCCCTTGTCTTGTCTCCCCAGTAGGAAATTCAACAAGCTGTTTTTAAGATCTTGACTAAAATTTATCAAGTCTTGTTGATCTAAAATATCCATATAGAAATATTTCGTCATCTTTCCTGGGTTTTTTTCTACATTTTTATTTCTATTTTTCTCACTTCCACCTAACAACAAGCCAATTCTGTTGTTGCAATTTTTATGTGCTTCTAGCTGATTTGACTTTTGATTTTTGTGAAATTGGCCTTTTCTAGTACCAGCTAAACAAAATTTGGGTTTTATTTAATAAAACACAATTTAGTTTTTATGAAATCAAGGGAAGACCACACCTACCTAAGCAACATCTGCACTTCAGTTTTGATGCCCCTTTATTAATTGAGAAGTGGGATGATAAAAATTTTCCTTTCCGTAGATGGAACAGTTAACCTTTTTCCAACTTAGTCTTTAAAAGCATGTGGGTGTTTTAGAGCTGCCACTTAGAGATGCATCTCCAAATTCTCAGAACGTGAAGTCCCCTCTAGTGCGATCTCTTCATTTTCTTCCAAATGAAAATATTTGTGACCTGAATAATGATGATTCGTGGTTATAGTATTTCATCTGAAATTGGAAAGTTTGCTTAATTGTTTAAGTGGTTAAGATTTAACTTTGGCAGGAAAAAAAAGCCTTTTTGCTTGAAATAGCTTTTTTTGTTTTCTTTAATGCGTAATATGCATTCAGGGTTCCTGTGTCTTTCCTTCCTTTCTCTGAAGGGAGCTTTAGGTCTAGAGCAGGTTTATATCTGAGGTACCATAGTTTGATGTCTGAAATTAGATGGGATAAGAAAAAGTGTAAGTCTTGTCATACCTTAAAGCAGAGTTGTTATCAGATTATAGGAGGTTCTTGTATGAAAACAAAAATGTCCTTAATTAACAAGAGTGACAAAATAAAAGTAAGCCTTATAGTACAGAGAAGGAAAAGAAAAAAAAAGGAATAAAATAATGAGATTTGGATTGATTTCAATAATACTGATTCTGTTGTGAAAATATTATAGTTTATAAAGGAGATGGATGACAAATTTGGGGGTTATCTCTAAAGTTAAGGAAAAACTCTGACATTAAAACAGAAATCTTTCATTAGATTGACTTTATAAGCATTTTTAAAATACAGTTTTTTCTTACACAAAATAGCACATCATTACATAAATTTCTAGTGAGCCTTTCAAAGATCACTCAACTTTTTTCTTTCTTTTTTTCTAGTTGCATTAAAATCTTCTAACTCTACAAGACCAGAAAGAAATGGCATTCAGGAAAACTGCAGAACAGCAAAACGTGGAGAAGGGATGCAGATCCTGGAAGGAGAACTTTTACTGCAGGTATGTTTTGCAGCGGGTGTGTTATACAAAGATTACATTTTAAAAAAAAAAAAAAGGATTATATTGTATTTAATGTAACAGTTACTCACTGATGAGATTGAAAAGGGAATTTTTCTTGTTGTCAAATTCTTTCCTCGTTTTCTTTAGGTTAGTATTATACAGCTCTTGCACTTTTTTCTGGGGGTAGTAATGACTTTAAAGAGCGAGCGTTAGACTGCAGGGTCCTCTTAACTCTTTCTGAGTCATTTCTTAGAGTTGTTTTTTCCCATCTCTTTGGATCTGTTGTTAATAAAGGTATTAGTATAAAGAAACAATCTTCATAAAGGTCAGATGCGTTAGTCATCTACTGTAAATTTGGTGACTAATTGTATTAAAAAAACCAAGACCTTGGGCTTGCTGGAATATCTTGCTTTCTCAGTGGTTTGAAAGAACCCAGACTTCATAGTATAGGTTCAGGACAAATTTTAAAATGCTTTCAATAACTTTTAGCAACGTGAACTACTGGAAAGTATTAATGAAAAATAGGGGTTTTTTAAATTATACGGTCTGTGTTATAGTCTGTTTTAATGTCCTAGAGTGCCAAAGCATATGAAACGTAACAATATAATACTAGGTCCAGGTTAAACTCAAGAAATGACTAATATTAGTATTCCAATGTTCTAATTAGTTTCATAAAATAGATTTTACTGTGACCTGCAGCTCCATTTGAAATATGCTGATAATCTATCTTTTACACAGGTTTCCCACTAATGTATCAGAAGTGGCAAATCATTAGGTCAGAGCCAATTGTTTACTTAGAACAAAATTAATTTAACTGTTCGAAGGGTAGAAATGAAAACAGGTTCTAAGAATCCCACAAAACAATTACTGTGGAAAATTGTTTCCTAACCAACTAAAAAACTAGGACGTGTATGTAGTTTTCTAACCTTAATGAAGTATGACAAAGAACTGTTACGGAATTACTGCAGGTTAACAGCTTTCTTTTAAATGGAAGTTATCTAAAAATATACAGTATGTGGTTTATATTGGAGGCATCTATTTGATGTGAAATTTAGTTATTTTTTAACTTCTAAATGGAAGTTATATGATGAAACTGCTATAGCAAACTGCTTTCCAATATGAAAATGAAATGGGTGATATATTTGTAACTGTAAATTCTGCCCCCTTGGGAAGTAAGTAAATGAACTGAATTTCATAACTGGATTTCTTGGTTTGTAAATATTTTATATTAAAAAAAAAAAAGAGAACGAATATGGAGATAGAGTTTTCTTAGGGAATGTAAGAAATGATAAGTGATGAAAGTGGGAATTTTCTAGAAGATACTGAGCATCAGTAAGATGTAAATAGTGGTAACAACCTTCCCTTCTGCCTAAGCTCGGAAGTCTTTTGTGTCACAGAGGTTTCCATAAACTATAACTGATGATGAACATTTCCTTTTTATTGTCTTTCTATTTTATTTCAAAGGTGGTATGAATATATACCATATTGTTTATATTTGGTTTTATTTGTTCATCAGATGTTTTTTCTTGTTTCATAACAAGATCATCTTGTGATGTCAACTGTCTTACTAATTCAATATATTGTGAAAATAGAAATCAAATACATAGATGTGCCTTCCTTAAAATTAAGCTATATCTCCTTTTAAAAAAAAAAAAATTAAATTACTTCGAAGTCTTATTTTAGATACATAATCTAGTATAGTCTAAGCAAGTTTACGATACGAAGTGCAAGTCAAATGTCAGCCTCTAAAATAAATTTTTACGTCTGAATTCTTGCCGGTTTTGTAATTGCATTTGTATTAGGAATATTGAGAGTATTTTTGTAGAAGCACAAATATTATCTCCGGTGCTCCAGAACAATAAACTGACTGAGAAATTTCATTATGCCTTTAAAGATAATCGTTTTAGGATTGCATTTTGCCAAAACCTCTGTCAGAACCGATCTCCCATTTGTTGGTATGCGTTGGATACCTGCATGTTTTAAGGAACTTCCAGTGATTTGTTGCAGTGGACTTTCGGGCAAACAACTTGTATTTTACAGAATTTCTGGCTCACAGACTGCATCTGATTTCTGCAGTAACACTCCTGTTTCAAAATGAACTGCGTACCAGAGCCACTGTAAAATGTTGATTGAATTCCAGGTAGAGGAGCCGTTTGCCTTTGTCACAGGCTGGACAAGAAAAGAACCTTTCCATGGCTTTGTACGAAGCAAAGCAGAATAACTGATTTTAACATGTGGGCCAGAATTAGACACTGTGCAGCTCGCGGAAGTTTTCTATCAACCACTTGAGGTGAAATGCCCTGCAGAATAGGTCAGCAGAGGACACAAGCACCTGCCATTGTGGCATCCTGCTCCCTTGGAATTAGTATGAACTTCATCAAAACCAAGGATTTTATGTAACTACTCAAGATTTCTTGGGTTGGCTACACTATCTAATTTCAGATTATTACTACTTTTTTTTTTTTAGCTCATACTGTTTCCAGGTAAAGTTCACTAAACTTATATAAGGAGGTTTTATAGAGCTCACAACTGTTTATGAGAATAGATTAAGAAATGTCTACACATTAAATAGGTGGTTCACAGCATTTTAAGACAGTAATTTAATCAGATCTTTAACCTGGACTTAATTAGACTGTATTAGCAAAAGAACAAGAAATAGTAAAACCATATCTTTGCAAAACTATGTAACTATGTAACTATGGCGCTTACCATAATGTGGGGTTATGGGAGTTAATGTTTGTGGAAGAATGATGCTGTTTTGTAATAAAAATACGTTATGTTGTTGTTAAAGAAAGATACAGGATGTCCTTCACTTATTTTACATTTTCTATTATTTTGCATAATAAAGAGGTTTAAAAAATGTGTTTTGAGTATGCTGGCCAAATTTGACTTTGAATGCAGCAGAGGAGATTAAGTGGCACAATATACTTAATCCAGTCCCTCGAGACAGCCTTTTGTTAAATCTTGACTGAAATCCATAGAAGTACATCAGCACCTTTCAGATGAGCTGCCAAGTCACAAATGTACTGTTTGCTATCACAACAATTGCCATGAACCGTATTGATTGGGAGTTCAGATAAATGCCCTTTGTGTGACTTTGAGTAAGGAGCCGCTTAGTCTGCTGCTTCATGAAGGGGGAAATCTCTTCAAAAATACTGTTTACTTGCAACAGTCCGCTTGTGCAGAGGTTTTCTATTTTAAGTAAACTATAAAATGTTTTTTTGGACTATTATTTGGGGATCTTGATGGCTTGATTTCCTGTCCACTTAGGCCTGTCTGCGCTATGAATAGAACAGGTTTTGGGAATGGGTTTGTGACACGGCTCCCGTTCGTGCCGCGGGCAGCTGGGTGTACCGAAGGCTTGAGCCACGCGAGCATTGTGAGCTGTGGTCAATACTAGATACACCTATAGTTGTTCACGCTGCTGTCCCTCATCTCCTACAATCAAGAGTAAATAAAAGTAATCAACAGGTTTTGGCTTCTCCCCTGAATTTTCCAAAAGAACTTTTTTTTCATTAGATGTGGTTTTCTTCATTGTGGCATGTGTACTGTAGAGAGATGCAGTGAATGATTCTGTTTATGCTGTTAGATAATGATATGTTTTCGCATGCTTCGCATTTGATGGGGAGACTAGGGTATAGGTAGACTTACAGCCACAATAATTAACTGGAATTTTGTCTCTGAAGCTGACAGATTGGTGTGTTTCCTCCCCAGGCATTAAATGGTTTTGTATTAGTTGTTACGGCTGATGCTCTGGTTTTTTACGTCTCTTCAACTATCCAAGACTACTTGGGATTCCAACAAGTGAGTTTATTTTTTCCTCTGTTTTTTTTGAAGAGGTTTTGCTTAATTTCGGAGGGCATCAGTGTTCATATTTAGGGTCTGATAGTTTGTGAAATAAAAATCTCAGTTAGGTACGTTGGATTACTTTGAAATCGTATTACTTTTCTATCAGCTTACATAGCTGAAATGGGACCTCAGGCCACGCACAACAGGAATATAATTTCCAAAGCTGAGTTAGGCAAGATAGGAAATTTTCACACTTTATTAGTCTTTACTGGAACAACTGTTTGAAATTTATACTGTGATGTTACCCAGTTTAGGATGCCGAGTGAGACATAATTCAATGGGAAGGTAATTATTTTAATAGAAACCTTTCATACAAAATTAACTCCATATGCCTTGAGGTTTTAAGTATCAACTGAGTGATTTTAGTATTTTTAGAATTTTAGTGTTCTCTCGCTCATACTTACTTTATTTATTTACTTATTTATTTCAAAACAAGCATTTGTTATTTACAATTTATGGTGCAGAACATGGCTAACTTCTTGCGCTTTCAAGCCAGGTACCAAAGTAGTGAAGGCCAAGACCCAGTGGGCACATGTTGTCTTCCTTAGAGAATTCCTGCCATTAGTTTATGTTAAGATGATAGAAGCTTAGTTATCAATTTATGTCTTTGGGTACTGATGAAGATAGATTCAGTTGCTGTCTAAAAATAGGGAGAAACTCTGCTTGGTCTGCAATTTTAGCTAACTGATAAGAGATTGGGGAATGTTTGTGTTAAAGGAAATATTCCAAACAAAACATTATTATTCCTGGAGTTACAGATTCTTTCGGTGTTGGGGAATGAACAAAAAAGCTTGGAAAACAAATTGGGCATAAAATTTGTATAGTAATGCCAATAAATCAAGTGCATGATATAGAAGTGAAGTCTTAAAAGTTGCGAAAATTAGCATTTCTGGCAATTTATTCTGGAAAATACTGATTCTTTTATGAAATTCATCAAAGCAAAATTTGAGCTAGGCTTCTGCTTTTGCCAGCTCATCTTAATTTCTTTAGATCTATGTTTTATTTTAAATATTTTCAGTTTATAAAATGGTTGGGGTTTCGATCCATGCAGAAAACAGGCAATTTAACTCCTCTCTGACTGAGGCTTTTCTTGAATATTTTGGGTGGTTTTTTCCCCCCTTAATTTCCTTCAGCCACTGATCCTGGCTGTTGTAGCTGTGCCGTTTAGATCGCATTCCTAACCACGCAATTGGTTGTGATATGAAAGCTTAATAATTACAGATTTTAATGCATCCTTAAGGAGTGACAAAGCTTTCAGGCAAACAAAACCAATGTTCATAATCTACTTGGCTTACTTTTGGAAGTTGTTTGGTTCAGGGTCTTTGGCTTCTTTTGTATTCCTGTAGCACCTAGAATGGGTCGGTCCAAGTACCAGCTGGCAAGTACTTTATTTACCAGTATGTAAAATTAAATTTTATAAACAAAACCTCAGCATAACTGTTCCAGGCTTGCTTAGATAAAAGCAGGTAAAGAAATACTTGACATAATGCTATTTTTTTCTAAGGTACTATTTTTTAATTATTATTTCTCATGTTTGCAGTCATGGGTGTGACTGAATTCTTCTCTGTGCTGCTAAAAATTGTTTCACGACACTTTGCCACATGCATGCAAATGTATGTTTTTATCCCCGAGCAAAATGGATTTTACTATATCCATAGCAGTGTTGTCAACCAGACCATTTATATCACATTGTCATATAAGTTTCTTACTCTCTTTCTTTCCCGCCTTTTTCCTTTCTGTATGTAGTCTGACATCATACACCAGAGTGTATTTGAATTGATTCACACCGAAGACAGACCTGAGTTTCAACGACAGCTACATTGGGCATTAAATCCTGCCCAGTCTGCAGATTCTGGACCAAGCGTACAAGGTGAGAATGCAGCCAATTTATGTGTTTGCCTGCCTGATTATTTGGGGTTTTTTTAATTTGTGTATATAAAAAAGTTTAGATTCTTTTACATGAACAAAGGAAGGAATAACATCTTTTAAACTTATTTGAATTTTATGGATCTGTTTAGCCAACAGTGGGAATTACAATTTTTTTGCACTTTAAATAAGGACCGCTGTTCGTAGCACAGCACCATTAAAATACTGATTTTGCTTTAAATTGGAAGACTTTAATTTGGACATAAATGACTGACTCACATGTCCTATCAGTAGTCCTGTGGTAAATAGCAAAACAGGTAATCGTGCACGTTTGTGTAGCAAACAGGGCAGTCAGAAGTGGACAGTTTCTTTTGGTGGCATAAAAAACAAGGAAGTCTGATTTTTCTGTGTTTGCCCTCAATTACATGGTTCGTCTTTAATCACTGTTTGAATGAGAAAGTGATTTCTCTGAAATAATGATCTCTCTTTTACATCTGCTACTCCTGGTTACAGACCATGACACCACATTTATTAGCTTAGGAAGGCCAGCATACAGTCGGGTGCAACAGCTTCTTTAAGCTCTTCAGGCTGGTAGATCCATTCCATGACTAAGAATGTGTTAGTTACAGTGTTAATATATGGAATAGTGCATTCCTGGTTGTAGGAGAGTTTTACTCTTCCACGTCTGTCACTGTTATATGCAGGCTGCCACATAGACCAGTACTTCTCTTGGGAGTAAAAGGGTAAGAGGGATAAAAGATTAAATAGATGAGCCTTTAAGACCAAATAGTATGCTTGTTAGAGCATCGGATTGTCACATGTTATTGACTGATGTTTAAGTGACCTGCTAGATTGAGAAACAAGTTGCTTACATATCAGAACAGGGATGTGTTGGTACAGATGGTTACGTGTAATACGGGAAACGTATGCCTGACCGATAATAATGACAAATCTGTTGCGACAACTGTAATGCTCCATTTTGCACAACAGTTGTTTAAATATGTAGGTAAAGCTCTAAGTTACTTGGTTATATATAATTTTTTTTAATCCAGAAAAAGTCCATATTATTTTTTAATAAATCTGTTACTCATAAGGCAGCTTGATTTAAAACTCTGACAGTTTCCCATTTAATATTTTATAGTATGGAAATACCATGATTTGATAGAGAAATAAAAAATGAGCAAATGTTATTTATTTGTTTGGCTCACAGCTCGGTATATTTCAATTTTTCCTTTAGTGGTCAACATTGTTATATCATCTATGGATCAATCTACACAATCCAGTTGGAAACATGCTACAGAACTAGTTAATATTACAATTCGGTATAGCAAACAGCTGCTGGCACTCAGAAACCAGGTTTTTATGTGGTAGCTTACTGTTTGCTTCAGAGTGAAATGGTGTTCTGTAGCGATTAAGCAAGTGCATATGAATTTACAAAAGGTTGTGTTTGAAAAGTACGATGCCAGGTTGACTTGGCATCCAGTTTGACTGAATGACGGAAGTGCTGAGCAGGATTACAAACAATCGTTTGTTTTGTACCTTGTGTTCCTAGCTTACTAGAAGCTGCTAATTATTTTTGGGCCTCAAGTAGTGTAAAATGTTTGGATGTTGAGGCTTTTTAAACTGAATTGGGATTTATAACAAAGGATAATGCTATGATCATAAGGATCCTCCCCATTTTTGCTAATTTAATCCATTTCCTTTTTAATACATTCAGCTCGCATTATGTGGATATTTATAGACATATTATAATTGTGCTCAGGCTTAAGCACAGATTTCAGCCTGAGTCTGGGAACTAATTCTGCTTCAGTTAGCCTGGACTGGTTGCTTCTCACTCAATACTCTGGTATGCCTCTAGACCACTGATCTCCTCAGCTGTTTACTGTGCTTCCCAGGCACTCCTCCCAGCCCTGTCATGTTCCCAGAGAATTTTGAAAAATTCTCATTTTTCAGTCCCAAATATCTGTTTTGCAGCATCAAGTTTGAGTTATCTTTTAAAGTTGGCTTGCTATGCAACCGTGTATGGTCTTGAGCTTAAAGAGAAAGAAAAGGACTTTACGCACAACATGTTCTGCACATCACTCCATGGTGTCAAGGAGCTCCAATGTGAACTTCATGAGGGATATGGGTTCTACCCCCTGTAGTGTTAACTAGTAATTTTGCTCCAGGGATTGCAGATGCTCTGTAAGACTCTTCGCCTTCTTACAGTGAGTCACTTCTCCAAGATCCTGGCACTAAAACCTCTCTGCCTCCTGTCTGCCTGGGAAAGTGCAGCAGTATTCCTTTCACAAATGCAGGAGGCTTGGGCTTGAAGCCCATTCCCTCCTGGTTTGAGTTCCGTTCCCCTCCTCTCACAAGCTACAGACTGTGTTGCTTCTTCCACCAAAGCCTTGTTCACTCTTGGGAACTGCCCGTTTTACTAGGAAAGTTGACTTGAGAGAACCCAGATAAGATACCTGCATTCAAATTCCAGCTCTCTATTTACCAAAAGAATAACCCTGAGTTGCTCCTGTGGCAGAAATGCTGAAGGGCATGCCTGCCAGTGCCAAGGATGCCAGCAGAAGGCCCTGTACTTATTGGATACTAGAGCTACACTCGCTAGGCACTTCTCAGCCACAAGATTATCTGAGTTGGAGGACTTAACCAGAGCCCTTCGAGGAGCCTGCTTCCCTACATCCCCACCAAGAAGTTGCCCATAGTCTCAATAATCTCCATGAAAGAATCCACTGAACAAACACAGGGCCTTTAGGGCACCCTAAACTACTCAGTGCTCTCAGTACGCTCCTGCTTGGCCAGCAGCTCTTCCACTCAGCTCTTCTTCTGACAGTAGCTAACCATTGATAGCAATTCTCTTTCGGCCTCGCTAGCCGGCACCTTTCTGAGTAGAAGCTGGTCTTGCAGGAATAAAGTTGTGGCAATAGAAAAGGAACACAAATACTGGGATTGCTTGGGGAAGAAAAAAAAGGTATTTTAGTGGCTTCCTTGGTGCTGATACTTGTGAAACACGAATGTTGATATATGCAGTGTATTAACGATTTTGAGGAGACCTCAAGTAATGTATATGCAGGGATTCTCAAGGATGTCAGAGCTGGCATTACTGAAAGATGAGTTGGGATTTGCAGGCTGTTTCTTTGCCCTTTCTTCGTAATCATTGCTTCTTCAGAGAGCATCTAACCCATTTCAGCACCTCTTGGAGAAGCACTGCTGCAGAAGTGTTGAAAATTCTCACCAGCAATTAGGCAATTTAGAAGAAAAAAAATCTGCAGCAGTAGAAAGTAAGGAAGTAAGTTTCCTTTTATCTGTTGAGAACCATCCATATGACAAGCATGGGAATTTGTTATTTTCTAATAAGGTGGTAACTATCTTGGACTACAAGTATCTGAGTTTCTGTACCTGTGGGGTCAGCTCATAATGGTGGCTTCGGCCAATACACAGTCCTGCAGATGGCTGTAATTTCAGATTATCCCTTTTCATACACACTATCTGCTAGGGCCCTTTTTCTTTTTCTCCATACCTCGAAGTTTGTTCAGCAAAAATTGACCTTGCATAGCAGTCCTTTTAAGAAAAAAAAAACAAAAGGTATCTCCTGATTTTACCTGAAAAGCTGGATAACACAGCGTTCTTTTTGGATTTATATAGCTTTAGGTTGCAAGGCCTCTTGGTGAGCCATCAGCAATCTCATTTGACTCCAGTTCAGTCCCTTGAATTAATAGAAGATTAAATTGAACTGGCTTTTGGTCATGATTTGTTTTCCTTTGGGTTTCATTCACCATTGTACAAACCACCTAGCCCATCTGTAAGTTTTTCCAGCTGTCCAAGAGACAGAATTATGTTCCAGAGAACATAATGTGGTGTGTGATTAAGTGACATGCTCTCCCTGACTTCATCTCCAAGTCTGGAAGGTCAATATGGGTTCTTTCTTAAATCTGTATTCTTCTTTTGTCCATACATGGCAACCAGTTCTCTCAGAGTATATGGACTATTTTTTAAATTACAGAGTATTTAGTACTCTAAAATAGCATTTTACACTGTTTTTTCTTAATTTTTGCATGTGTGAATTCCTAGGAAGCAACCAGTTTGTGGGGTTTCTTATGTGTTACAAACAAGATCGCTTTGCTAAATCTGCTGTGAGTAGACATGCTCTGGTATCTCTGTATATGTAGTCTCATGCAGAACATATGTATTCTATCAGAAGTTTATTGATTTACCTTCTGGTTTTACTTTATATTCCAAATGTTTAAGACTGTTTTCTAAATGCCACTTAGCAGCAAATGCTTGTCCTGAAGTGGTGGAAGAATATCATGTTGTTATCCTAGTTGTCAATCATGGTTTTCCTAGTTGTCAATCATGGTTTTGAGTCCTTTTTTTTTTTTTTTCAAACAAACAAACAAACAAACAAAACTGATGAAACACAAGTGCTCCGGGTTCTTCTGGAGCAGTAACTATGGTGTTTTCTTGATCAGCACAGCCCAGAAATATTTTCACTATTTAGTAGGGCGTTTTTGCATCCATTGGAGAAAGTACTCACGTTGATTTACTGTGGTCGTCCCCTAAAGATGCTTCTTTTTATGTATTGCTACAGCTTTCACCTGGCTGTCTGGAAAGTAACAGTTTCACAGTTTGATACCACTTACTGAGCTTTTGAGTACTCAGTTCCTATAGTTACTGTTGCAGATCCTGCCACTGCAGAAATGTGGGTGTGCTCTCTGCTGAGAACTCTGCTCTCTGCCATTGTTTCAGAATCTAGATTGTTGACAAACATAATGAATAAATTAAAAAAACAACCAACCAAAAACCCCAAACAGAACACCAAAAAACACCATTTAAAAAAACCTAAATTGCATGCAGTTTTCAAATACCATAGCCTGTAAAACATAATCCCATCAGAAGAACTGATACTTAACCTAGTGTCATAATCAGTATAGATTCTGGGGATGTTTCCAGTTTGCATTGTTCTTGCTCAGGTCATGACCTAATGCTTTGTTTATGAGGCGGAAGATGATTTGTTATAGATAGCCTTCACTAGGTGTTCTTCTAAAAATAATTCTTATAAATAATCCTTTCCTGTAGGAGATAATGGCTTTTCACAGCCAGCAACCTATTATAACCCAGACCAGCTTCCTCCGGAGAATTCTTCCTTTATGGAAAGGAATTTCATCTGCAGGTTACGATGCCTCCTGGATAATTCATCTGGGTTCCTGGTGAGTATGGAATTATGTAAAAACTTCCACACATGCTTGCAAGTTGGAAATCTGCATTATCCTTATTATGTGTACAACAATTTTATTTGTTAATTCTTCATAGATATCTGAGCTGCTTGAACCAGTATGTTTCAGGTAGTGACACTAAATGTGTCCCCTTCAACATGTTGTTACAATCAGGTGCAAGTTCTCTCATTTCTCATGGTTCAGTTTCCTTAGTGAAATACAAATAAGCATCTGCTTTTGTAAAGTACTGTGTGATTTGCGGATAAAAAACCAGTATTACAAAGATTATTTTCTGTGGGCATCTTGAGATGCAGTAAGTCATAATAACTAACAGAACCATAGTTTTCCCTTACTTGGGAAAGTCTGTGCTTGCTCTTTTTAATACATTTTTTGTTTGTCAATGCTGTAGATTTTAAAAGAAATAAGGGTTTATCACCCTCTAGGTGACTTTTTACAAATAGTATTGTTTATATAGGATTTTACGATTGTACACATTTGCATACTTTATACTAATGACTGACAGAAATGCAAGAGAAATAATGGTATTTGTATGTATAATGCCATGTTTATTAGAATATTAAAAGATCCAGCTGGCATTTGCTATTACATGTTTGGGTTTTTTTTTTACAAAACAACCTTCCCATTAGTTCTTTATCCAGTGAGTTTATTAGTAGATCTTGAAGTGACACGATCAGTATTCTGTACCTGTTAGCTAACTTTTGTGTATGCCGAGCTACAAAGCTTGAATCTGATGGGTCTTAAAAATATACATATATGTGATTTACATCATAACAGAAATGTCTTACTCTTAAATATCTCCAACATATAACAATTACTTTTTTCCTCATCCTAAGGCTATGAATTTTCAAGGACGATTAAAGTTTCTTCATGGACAAAACAAGAAAGGGAAAGATGGTGCTACTTTGTCTCCTCAACTGGCTCTGTTTGCAGTAGCTACTCCCCTGCAGCCACCATCTATCCTTGAGATACGAACCAAAAACTTCATCTTCAGAACTAAACACAAACTGGATTTCACGCCTACTGGCTGTGATGCAAAGTAGGTGTAAATTATTCTGCATAATATTCTAATAATTTGCTGATGAGATAGGTTTCAAGTGTGTATTTGAAATATAAAGCTGGCTACTGTTTCAGTCAGTACTGATGATTGTTAAGGAACTGTTAGGATTTTTCTCTTCAGCCCTGCTAATAAGTAGAGAAATGGCATTGTGATAGCGTACTTCCTTGAAAGGGCATATTGCTTTCTGACACTCATCATTAAAAAAAACAAAGCAAAAAAGAAAAAAAAGAAACCCAAAAAACCCAACCAAAAAACCCAGATTACAGAATACTAATGAATTAGGGAAGAAGAAAAGTTTAATGTTTAAATCTGCTTGAAATTTGGTTTTAGAACTGATAGAACAAGTGTTTCATTTTGTTCTACATGCATATTTTCTCCTTCAATTCAAATAGATGGAAAATTCAATGGAAATGTTATTTACTTCAAAATAAACAAATGCAGTCCTTTTTTATACTATGACTTTTACCAATTTCCAAACCATTCTTTTCCTTATATAAAAACTAGAAGCACTATTGCATTACTAGATCAACATAATGTAACTATGCATCAACATGGCAAGAAGCCCAATAAGATGCATCTTTATCAAAAGAAAAGCCTCTGGCCTCCTTCCTTTCTTCTCCCCTCCTTCCTATTTTTGACTGATAACGCTTTCAGCTTTCAGACTCATTTTCAGTGGAATCTCGCATATGGGTTTCCTTACTTACTGATAGAATAATGCAGAGTGAAATTACTCTGTATTCTGTCTACTGACAAACCAAAATGTTTTTCTTGGGTTCTATAAACTGAGACGAGTAAAAGTTAACAAAATGTTAACACGGGCTTTTTTTTCCTCTGTTTGATTTTTTTCATTATGCTTCACTTGGAACCTTCAATTTTTGTCACGTTTTATACTTTTGCATATATTGTTCCCCATCCCTACTTCCCCCCCCCATCTTTGGATCTCCATTTCTTTGTTCCAAATCCTGTTTCAGTCTCTTTTGGGCTGTTTCGTTCTATCATGTGTCTCGTAACGCTCACACAAATGCTGTTAAGTTCTTCATCTCCCTGACCTTTAGTAAAGTACGCTAATTTTAGCTACCAGAGTCAAACATGACTCTTTTGCCAGTACTCCTCTGAGGCATATCTTAGAAAGCTTAAATGCAAACACAGGGGTCCCAAAACACTCAATAGCAAACGGGATGTAGTTCTGAGATAGGCCGTGTTTTGAATTTTAAGCTGCTAAAAATACTAATTTAGGCAAGAAGTTTTAGATAACTAAAGTTAAGGCCCTACTTAATTCTACATGCAAGCACCTATAGATAAATGCTATGAAACAGGGCGAGGCAAACAGCATCTTTCATTGCAACAAATGGGAGCTGCCTGCTATAAGTGAATATGTTCAAAAATATGGAATTAGGAGTCCAGCTGAACTGTAGATATACTTTTTTTTTTTAATGATCTAATGATTTTGTGAGCCTGTTCCTAGTCACTGAAGGCAACTTGGGGGACTAGTAAAAATTTTATTTGTTAACTGTATTTTTTATTAGAACGGTCATGCTTCCGCATACAATTGATATTGCAACAAAATGTAGTTAGCATTTACGTCTGAAATGTTCTAGCCATAATTAACTCGCTTGGCATTCGTTCTGTGAGTTAGTTCATCAGCAGTGTTGCAATTTTTTGTTTTTACCTTCCAGAGGAAAGATTGTCCTGGGATACACTGAAGCAGAGCTGTGTATGAGAGGAACAGGATACCAGTTTATTCATGCAGCTGATATGCTTTATTGTGCTGAAAATCATGTCCGAAGTAAGCTTCATTCCCTAAGAAAGGCTGAAAAATCAAAGCATGGATTATATTCATACTGAAAAAATACTATGAAGTACTCTTCTTTTAAAAAAAAAAAAAAAAAAAAGTTGTCATTAAACAAAAAGAACA
Source organism: Fulmarus glacialis (assembly GCF_000690835.1). Lineage (NCBI taxonomy): Eukaryota > Metazoa > Chordata > Aves > Procellariiformes > Procellariidae > Fulmarus > Fulmarus glacialis. The sequence goes on along the minus strand of NW_009201031.1, from coordinate 77,962 downwards.
CTCTTGATTTCATGTGATCTTTCCCTCCCTATAAAAACTTATACTGGATGAAGAAATATTTAATATTCCTATCTAGACCCTTTTAGGTTATGTATTCCAGTTTCTGTCACATCGTGCTCTTCCTTCTCTGCTTAACCCAACTTCTGCTATTTCAACAACTTCCTTTGGGCAAAGGGACTATTTCAAAGATAGCTTTCCTGTTAGAAAGTTAAATAAAGCACTTTCTTTTGATATCAGTGTAAGATTTTTAACAGAAGTTAATTTCTGATTTAACATGCTAGTGTCCTATACGTTTCTGGTTTTGATTCTTGGCAGCTTGATTTGGTTTAAGTAACAACTTAAGGAGAGAAATGTAATATTTTAAGCTAAGGAAGTAAGTATCAGCTATCTGATATGTAACTAGTGGACTTCTGTCTTTACTTTTTTGTTAGCTGTAACATACTTGTCTTTGGAAGTTACAGAAACATCTTCAGGATATTTTGGTGCTGCTTCTTTTCTACTGACTTTTCTTGAAAAACTGTTTTTTCTTTTGTCCCCTTATATACAATTAAATAACCCCCCTCAGTAGGTTAGTTCTCAACCTATATTAAGCAGGTTTTCTGTTTCAGGTATAGCTCAGTCACTGTTGCCTATCAGTGGTTTTGTTTGTTTGGTAAGGAATAAGAAAGAAAATATTTCCAGAATAGAATGGGATGAAACTTTGGTTTGAAATTTTGGTTTGAAACGTTGTCTTAAAACTGGTTTTGTTCCATTTCTGATGCTAAGATCAAAAAAAAAAGCCTTGTAGCAAAGATTATTTTTGGTTAGGATTCTTAAACTTCCCTGATATTTTTTTATTTAATTTTTCTGTCTAAAAATGCAGTGTTTTCAGCAATGCGCAATGAAAATGTAGTATGTTTATCAAGCATTGCTAGTGAAGTGATAGGGGGATTGAAAAATAATGGATTTTGAAGTACCTCTGCATTAACTAGTCAAAATGTGAAAGAATTGGATTCAGAGCTATGTACTTTCTAATTTCTTAAGTAATAGTCACTTTTCCGATGTAAAAGAGACTTAGGCTTTTGTCATTTGCATGTTCTAGTGTTTATTAATTTCTGTTATTGCAGAAATAATGGATGAAGCTCCATATAGGATGTTGCCAATCTGTAGTGGATATCTCACAATTGCTTGCAGTTTTGGCTTTTATTTTACCAGTAAATTAAAGTAGACATCTTAAAGTATCGATCATCCTGTTTCACTAGGAATACGTTAGTGCCACACAGAAATGGGTGATTGAGGTAATGAGATTTGTAAAATTGCTCTACAAATGGGATTACTTTCATGACATGCCAGATTTTCCTGGTTTTTTTCACTGGACGGTAAACAGTATGCTTACTCTTTAACTCTAGTGATGAAGACAGGTGAGAGTGGAATGACTGTATTTAGGCTTCTAACCAAAGAAAATCGATGGGCCTGGGTACAGGCAAATGCGCGTCTTGTCTACAAAAATGGAAGACCGGATTACATCATTGCCACGCAAAGACCTCTTACGTAAGTCATCATCGCATAAAGCAGTGTACTTGAAAAAAACTGAGAACTTTTGAGCTTGTTTATATTCAGAGAGGAATTCTTTATTTTTAAATAAACCCCCTTTAAATCCTGAACTCCAAAAAGAAAACCTCTTTCAATTTGCTAACAAACATTGAAAAGAATCTTGATATTTCAGTACTTATGTGGCATAGTCCTTTATGTGTAAAACTTTAGACATTTTGATTTCATATAAAGAATAAGAGCAGTGGTACAAGCACCAAGTTATTCCATCCAACCTATCTTTAATTCAGTATGCCCGTTAGCAAAAACTAAGAAATCCAGCTGCAGTTGTGTAGAAGAAACAACAGATAACATAAAGAAATTAAGTCCTTTATGGTGCTGAATTAAATTCTACATAATATGGAATTCAGCATTACTATACAGATTAAATAATTTTTGCTAAGGAGTCTGTAAAATGGAGAAAAATAGATACTTCAGAATTGAAGTATTCATTTACTTGCTATGCCAAGAAAAACATAATGCATGGAACAAAGCCCACTTATTTTCATTTCAGCTCATAATGCACAGAAAATGGTGTATGGTATCTAGATTTAATTACAAATGTAATATATAAAGGTGGTATTACAGTCATAAGCTCCTTACTTCATAATCTGCCTCTTGGTTTAACTCAGCCAAGTTGAGCTGTAATAGCTAGGAATTTGAAAAATGCCTACAAATAGAACAGTTCTTTTTTTTGTAATATTAATTCAAGGGGACGAAAAGATTACAGTAACTGTTTAGTACTGCAGTATTATGCTATATATCTGATTTATTTTCAGAGATGAAGAAGGGGCAGAACATTTACGGAAGCGTAACATGAAGTTGCCCTTCATGTTTGCCACTGGTGAGGCTGTGTTATATGAGGTATCTTTCCCGATGTCGAGCCTTATGGATCCCTCTCAGCTGAAGAATAAAAGCACGACGGGAAAAGGAGCCAAAGCAACGCTACACAATGAGTCCGTGGATCCAAACTCCCTCCTAGGTGTCATGTTAAGGCAAGATGAGTCTGTGTATCTCTGCCCTCCAGCATCACATAAACTTTCCTTTGAGCGGAACTTCTTTGCAGGCAGCAGGGATGAACTGGGCGGTGTTGTTAGCAGCGGCTGGACGGATAATGTCCTACCTGCTGGAAATCACAGCACTCTCAAACAGGAGCTAATGGAGTGTTCCCAGGACAGCTCTATTCCACTTCCTGAAGACAGTGCAGCACTCTTTCAAGATAACAAAACCAGTGATTTGTACAGCATCATGAAAAATCTGGGTATTGACTTTGAAGATCTAAGCAGGATGAGGAGTTTTTTAAAACTGAATTATCTGGTGTGGATGATATTGGGGACATTGACATAACTGATGAAATCCTGACTTATGTTCAGGATTCCTTAAATAAGTCTGACTTCTTATATTCAGGCTGTAACCAGCAGCAGCCCCTGGTCCAGAATGAAGGTTGTTTGGTACAGCAAGAGTTAGATCCACATCAACTTCATCAGCACCAGAAACAGCTCGTGGAGCAGCAACAGCAGCAGCAACAGCAGCAGCTCTGTCAAAAGATGAAACATATGCAAGTCAATGGGATGCTCACAAATTGGAGCTCTGGCACCAGCATGCCTCTTAGCTGCTCGCAGCAGCAGCCCCAGCAATATGTATTCCCTGGCGTGCATGCCACTACATCCGAGTTCTCTTACAAATCAGAAGTAAACACTTCCCCTTATGCGTGTAGGCAAGAGTTTATTCCTTACAAGCAACCCACAGCGATGATGCCACAGGTTTCTAATTTTGCTCAAATGGATTTCCCTGTAGCAGGTTTTGACAGATCGACCTATTCTGCTTCTTCCAACTTGGACGATTTTCTCAGTTGTTTGCAGCAAGTCCCTGAAAATCTTGAGTGTGGGATAAACTCTGAGTCGGTTATGCTAACTCCTCAAACATGCTATGCAGGCGCTGTTTCTATGTACCAGTGCACCCAAGAAGCACAGCCCAGCTGCGTGGATCAAATGCAGTATGATCCTATGATGGCAAGTCAACAAACGTTGAACAAGGTAAGGTAAACAACATTGCTACATTGCTTGCATTTTGAATTGTGTTTTTATTGTTTTGGGTGGCTACCAGGATGCAGAGTTTGTCATAATTGAATCACTGAGTTTGAAACTGATGGGTTAGCAGTGTGTGAATGTCCTTGCTTTATTTGTTCATTAGATAGAAGAGAGTTGCATTTGGTCAAGTTTTTATGTACATGTATCCATGTCCTGGTAGCTCTCTCTTTGGCAGTATTAAAGCAAGGGTGAGTGAACTAGTCTATTGTATCTACCAGTAATTTTCCCAGTAGGAGCAAAGGAAGGGCAGATTGGTCAAAAGCTTGGAATTTGCTTATATACCTTTTTTAGAGGAGTGGAATGATGTCAGTAATATTGTCTGGTACATTCATTTTCATGAAATATGTTGTAAAGATCCAGAAAAATATCTTGTTTTTAAAATGTTAGTGTTCTCTAGCTACTCAGATTCTTCAGTGATAGGATTGCTTAAAGTATCAGCTTATAATGTCACATAAATAGCATGAAATATTATGAACATGAGCTATTGCATTTCTACACATGATGATACTGCAAAAGTATTTTTATATATTGCCATAAGTGAAAGTCAGCTTGTTTATCAGGCTGCTAAATTGTTTGCTGAAGACAAAAGAGCAGGAAAAAGTTATATTCACAGTAGATAAATTGGACCTTTTTCACATTGTGCTAAGGAGAATGCACAATAAAAGCCGTAGAAGAGAGGAGCCTGGCTGTAGCACAGACTACAGTTTTAAGCACTGTTCTTCATAGGTAAAATTAACTTAGAAATAAAAAAATTCAATTACTAAGGCAGGTTCCTGATTCTGAATAACCTTTGTTGAAGTACTTTAAATTGTACCATTTATTTCTGTTAATGCTGCTCAAGTACAGAGCCACAATTCTTTTTTTTTTTTACCTCAGTGAGTTAATGTTCCAAAGAACTGATCCTACAAATGCTTATGCACATGCATAAGCATTTACAGAATTAAAGTATTAACTGGCATTTAACCCACACAAGACAGAGGTGAGGAATGCAAGTAGAGCATACCCAGTTTTTCAGTATGCTTAATACAAATACAAAACATATCCTTTTTAAAACTGTTTCACTAGTGGAAAAAATATAACTGCAGAATTACAGAAATGTAGCTAAAATATAGGACAGTTCAGCAAGATGAATAGCTTCTGCCCAAGTGCCCAAGGGCTGTAATAGCATGAAGTGACTTTGGCAAACTTGCAGGGCGCAAACTTGCACAGTGCTTGGCTGTATGTTGTCTGGCTGTGGTCAGTGTTATTAGTCCTTCATAGTGCTTGGTAATAGGGTTGCAAAGCATTGCCAGGGTCATCCAAGTTCATCCTTAGAGTATAGAATTTTTCTTTTCACAAAAGCTATACTGGTGTGGTGCATCAGTTTTGAACAGCCAGCACATAAGCAATTCCATTTCTTTCTTTTTAACGGTTGGTTTCAAATTCATTTATTTTGTAGATTATTTTGTTGTTATGCTGCCTTAATCGTTTTTATCATGCCCCCTTTTTGTTATTTTCTTGCTTACTTTTTCTTCTCATCTACCTGTAAAAAGTTCAATGACTAATGACTAAAACAGCATCTCTGAATGCATGTTGTGGTTTAACCCCAGCCAGCAACTAAACCCCACGCAGCTGCTCACTTACCTCCCCCCCTCC
>NW_009201031.1:39642-72454 GCF_000690835.1 Fulmarus glacialis | reverse complement strand
ACAGTTTTTATACTGAGCATGATGTCACTTGGTATGTAATATCCCATTGGCCAGCTGGGTCAACCGCCCCGGCTCTATGCTCCCTGCCCCAGCTTCCCGTGCACCATGGGAGACCGAAAAGTCCCTGGTGGAAGTGCCACCCAGCAACAACCAAAACATCAATGGGCCATCAACGCTCCTCTCGTACCAAACGCAAAACACAGCACCCCCCAGCCACCAGAAGGAAAGTTAACTCTATCCCAGCCGAAACCAGGACAATGCAATAAATGAATATGTCTGTTGGCTAGAACACTGTGCTGCAATACTAATATTGTGTTTAGCTTGTTTGTCATAAAAAATGAACGCAGGCCACTTTGTGAAAAGTTATCCTTACTTAAGATGTTCAGAGGCAAATTCAGCCCCTCTTGCTATGGTATACCCATGCTGTGTGGATCTGGATAGCATTGCATAAGCAGAAGCCTGGTGCAGAACTGATGTTACCCTTGTGCACGTTAGCTCCTCTTTACCTCTGAAGAGAACTACTGAACATTTGTCCAAATGAGCTTAAAAGAGGAGCACGCTTTTTGATGAGATAAGGAAGGATTATTCCCCCAACCCCTTTTGTAAAAGAGTGATCATAGATAGCTGATAGCTATCTCCACGTCCTTGGGCGTCCAAAACTTACATATGGCAACTGGGTGCAGTGGGGGGTGGTAAGAGACTGTTTGTTCCTAAACCAAATAGCATTGAGTTTTGCAGCCCCTACAGCTATATGCTGTTCATATGAAAAAAAACAACAACATCTCTTGTATCAGATTATACTCAGTTTTGACCTCTAGTCACATCTGCCAATTAGTGGTTTTATAGATTGAGGGCAAAGTAAGACTCTATGTAAACCAAAGTTGTTATGTTGAGAAATTTTTAATGTAGAAACATTTTTTTACCTAGAAATGTCATTGCTCCAGAGAAAGATAACCCTGTATTTATATCTGCTTATATTACAGAGATTGTATTTAGTCTTGTATTGGAGGAGTTAAGAACTTTAAAATATGTGAACCCATTGGAACTAATAAGTCAGAACTGTAGCTGCTGCACTTGAAATAATCTTTTAAAATATCACCTGTGCCAAAGCCATGATGGCAAATAATAGACATTTCTTTATTGTAAATAGGAAGAATGTATCACTGCTTATGATAATAACCTTAAGGTTTGATTTTATTGCTAATTGGTAACTTTGGTAAGGATGCAACTAAGCAGATAAGATACTACTGTCTGAGCCTACGTTCACACAGCCAAACCAAAGTAGGGCAGTCTTTGTGGCTGGATTTAGCACACTGACATCCCTGTCAGCGGTTGGAGTCTGGAGAAGGACAGACGTTGCTATGCAAGCCGTGCTATCCTTTCCTCAGCCTTCTAACTCCCATCGATTTCTACGTGAAGAGACTAGGGGATTAGAAAGCCAGAAGGGTCTATTGTGGTCATCTGCCGTAACCTTCTGTCTAACTTGTAATTGCAGTAGGATCATAGCCAATGTAGTCTAAAAACACTTTCAGTGATGGAGAAGGGCAGAAAGGCCTTAGATAATTTGATTTCTTGTTTAAGGTCGGTATTCCTTTATTAAACAGGAGAAACCTTGCTAATTACTAGATTCTGTGCTGAGAACTTTCTTAGAAATTTTAATGAGTGTGCTCATCTTGTTAATGAAGAATATTGAAATAATCTGCTTCTGTCAGAAGTAATCCTCTTATGTTATTGTAGCTGTCTTTAAAAGTATGGCAACTTTGATTAAAAACATAATTCACATGACCGTAGTCTTGTTAAAAACTGTGCACAGTTAGTCAGATTTCAATGTTTGTGTAGAAGGAAAAAAGTTTCCAAAAACCAGCTTATTTTGATAGATGAATGAATGTATAATATATGTTTTAAGGACAAGCCTTGAATGAATAAATACTTAAGATATAAGCGACTCCTGAAGAGATGATGGAAATTTTAAAAATATTTTGTTGTATTTTCTCTGAATGACTGAACGGAGTATTTGGTAGATAAAGTGACTTTTCCATAGCACGACAGGAAGCATTACATCGGATGATTAAAACAATCCTGTGAACAATTATGTCAAGACTGATGAAAGCCATTCCTTGCTCTTACTTGGCATTGTCAATATGAAGACCGTTTGTCAAAAAAAAAAAAAAGCCCACCCTACAACAGCTCAGCCAGTGGATTGAATGTAGTACACTTCAGCTTACGAATAGGACTGCATGTGTATTCCTGGAAGAGCTGTAAAGTCTGGATCCCATTGCAGACATGAAAATATGTAAATAGGTTGCTTTTAAAATGTAACAGCTGCATGTGGAAATTAGGAGTGCTCAGTCAGACTGTAGTTTCTACAAATGGAATCTATATTACACTTCAGATAATAGTGATGTTTCTTTACTTAGCCAGAAGTAGGACTTCCACTGACTTCAACATGGGTAGGTTTCACTGATGATTCAGACCCTACGTTAATGCAAATTAACTTCTCACTATTCATCATTAAAAAAAAAAAGTTTTAAAGCTATTCATTGTATTTTAAGATGATTTTTTTAAAACTTACAAATAAATCGGTTTCCCGTACTAACCATTTATATTGTCTTTTTTCCTGACAGTTCCAAAACAGTTTCAGTGGAGGAAATGTAAATGAAGCATATCCCTCTCAGTTAGATGTGATCAGTAATGCACAGACTGCCACACATCTTCAGCCTCTTCATCATCCGACAGAACCCAGATCCTTCTCAGATTTGGCATCTAGTGGATTTATGTGATTCAGATCTAGAGCTCCATCTGTGATCTTGTCTGGGCATCAGGCTGCTCTGAGGAAAAGCTTGATAAGTCTATCTTTGAGCATCGGACTTTAACAGCTAAATAACATTTTGAGAATATGAGGTTGGTTGCACTATATACTGGTGGATATGTAATCCAAGACCTGGCTTTTTAGAGTGACAGGTGGAATTAAAACTTCTGACTAAAAGTATGCATGTGCTGTTTTCCATCAGATTGACTGTGTCATTGCAGTATGGATTACATATGTACTACAGACTATGTCATGCTATACAACATAAGATAAGGCAAATGGTTTTGTTGTTTAGAAAATAATTGGGCACTTTACAAATAGCATCAATGGCACAAGGAAGATGATTTCACATGTGGATTATTTCCAAACTTTATTTTTTAAAAGCTATTAAAAAGCTCTGAATTCATGAGAATCAAAAGCACTTAATTTTAATGCATACTAAGCTCTTTAATCACTTATTTTATATTTAAATCCTTTTATTTTAAGTCTCCATTTCTAGCACTTTAATAGAAGGCTTAATACAAGGATATGATATGCAACTTCAGGTTTTCTATGAAACAGACCCCTTGCATTCCTCCTTTTCTTGTCAACCTTAAGTGCCTCACAATTTAGCTACCTTGTTTCAGATGGGAGCTTATTTTAGCAAAACTCACTATAAATGTCATCCATTTTATGTGAACTTTTATCTAACATCTACCCTGATACTGGCTGTATCTTCCCCCCCGCCCCCCCTCCCCCAAGATAATTTGTTTAGAGAATGACTTAATTCTTTATCTGTGAATTTGTTACACTATTATCAGGAGTTATTAATGTTCTGAATTTAGTTCAGCTAAAGAGTTTTGGTTTATTCTATTCTGCTTTTCTGCTTTCTTCAGGTAATACAGGGTATATTAAAAAAGCAGATTTTGCTGAGGGGGAGGAGCAGATCCTCAGGATTAGTTTTAGATTATTAATGCTGAAAAACATGTGCCTTATCTTGTGTTAAAACGCTCATAATGTTCTTTAGAAATAATACAAGGCTGCTCTATGCAAATACTTTCATTAAAATGGATATTGAAAAGGATTGCATTTTAAATAAGGGGGAAAGGAGTATCAATAGCGATTGGTATTGATGTTTACTTTGACTGCGGTTTTCAATGTTTGTAGTGGGGAAAGGGTCAGGTTTGGTTTAAACTTTATCCCTAGCGAATTGCACTGCAAAGTACAGAGAGGTTATTCTTTTTACGTATGTTGATCCATTTGAAAAGCTTTGTGCAAAATATGAAATTGGGAAAAGAAAAAAGTCATTAGAGAAATTCTCCTCGTAATAGGTTTTATTTTCAGGGAAGAAAACCCACATCCACGAAAACATTCTGGGTTTTTGTTTTATTTTTATCTGAGAGGATTGTTAGAATTGTAGACACCAATGTTTGGTGCAAAATAATAATCTACGTGGAAAAATACAGAAACGTGTATATGTTCAAAATATTTCATACTCTTGTGTGTTGTATAGTTCATATATAATAAAATGTCTTTGTAAAATATTTTAAACCAGTTAATTTTGAAGTGTTACATCATTATATGTTAAGAACAATTTTATTACATTTGTTATATATAATATAAAATGGCAATTTAGCCAGTTTGTTTAAAAAAGGCAAAATTAATTGGCTCCCTCCAATTAATATTGTTTAATACAAGGACAATCACTTAAAATTTGAATCCTTTCATAGTTGAAACATGCCTTCTTTGAAGAAGAGCATATTTTCTTCTATTCTGTGTGATATGATATGCTAGGCCAAACTTCTAATTCAGTTACAACTTTTCAGATTAATAAGTTCAGCAGTTCTTTTAAGTGAAATTACCATATATGAAAGGGACATTAAGGAAGCAATTATTATTCAGGAAAAGCCCATAAAGAGATTGTGGGTTGTATTACAAGATTGCTTTTTTTTTTTTTGCCCCCCAACGTTTCAGATTTTGTTTTCAGCACAAGACATCAGTAACAGATTTAATTAATATCATTTGAATTAATTTGTGATTCTGTCATTTTTTTTTTATTGAAGGTCTTGTTTTAAGCCAATATAAGCCATATCTAGCTAGTGTATCATGTTTGCATTTGAACTTGAAAATTAGAAAAATGCTGTAAAACTGGAAGGTTCAAAGGGATAATGTATGTTTTACATCTTACAAACCAGTATATATCCTGTTTATGAATTTAGTTAAACCAAATACATGTTGTCCTACCACTAAGTGCCAAGGATGCAGTACTACAACTGTGCTGCCCTACTTTAAACAAATCAGTTGTTTATATGCATATCAGCGTATTTTGTGCATTATCTTACATGTACAACATTGACTGTATTAGTGCACTCTTGATCTGCACCAAACTGTACCTATCGTGCACAGATATTTCTAAATTGGATCTCTATTAGCCCTTCAGGTCTGTTATAAGTAAGATTATAACCCAGTGTTAGTCAGTATTACTATCCATTTTTGTACAAGTTTTCTTAGCTTGTTTTTCTTTCCAGTTCTTATCTCTCCTTTGCTATACCTGCACATACCATGCAATACACCTCTTGCATTAAGGTATGGTTTTGTAGCGCTCTTGCTCATCTCCAGTAAAGTTTGTAAGACATAATATATGGTAATAAAATAATCACTTGAATGTAGCTGAAATGTATGTTCTTTTACTGCAAAAATGTTTGATTTCAGCAGTATACAAAAAGATATGTTATCGTACAGTTACTAATAGCTTTTGAGAGCTCGTCATCTAATAGTTTACAAAACTATTGTTATTTACATCACTGTGGACTTTGCACTTCTCTGAATATTAGATGCAAATACAATGTATATAATTTAGAGTGGTGAACAAATGTGTATTTGTCCATGGAATTAGTGTTTTATATTTGCATGAAAATGAGTTTATAAATAAACTTTGTAAATAGTAAGCCACAATTAGCAGTTGGAAGGCTTCTATATTCATTGCTTAGTGACAGTAAATGCACAGTTGAACAGTACTGAGGTAGGAGTAGATTTCTGCATAGATGCTGCTAAAAATAAGAAGCATTTTCTATTTTGAGATTTGTAGCTGGCATTGGTAACCTATTTACTGTTTATTGCTATTCCATAAAAAGTGATTTTAAGTTAAGAAAACAATTCTTTTAGTTTATTTCTAATTATGATATTACAGTTTCCTGTGTGCTATATTGGCTTTGCATTATAATCTTTTAAAATCAGTTGTAATGCTGAATCGAGTGTTTCACTGTAAACCCCTATGCAGTTTAACAAATTTACAATAGTTCTTTGGTTTAATGACGTGACGGACAAGAATTTAATTGGTTTCAACTATGCTATTATGTTGTAATGTATTGAGACATGTCTTATCCAGGATCAGTACTAGGCTATGAACTCTGTATGTAGGTCCTCTTGTTTACTCTTCTTGCATAGCACAAAAAGACAAGCTAAGATACAAGAGTAATTTAACATGGCTGCAAATCTATTAAGTAACATCTGGAAATAATCAGGCCATAATATAAGCAACACAGGCTATCCTTTTTTGTAGTCTGTTGCATTTGTTAAAAGGATACCTTCAAGACACGTATCAACCTGTTCCCAGAAGGGTAAGACCTCACTGTCCAGTTTTGTTTGAAGGAGGGAGATGCTTTCTTCTGGACTAAGCCATTTCCTTTACGATTTATGGAATTGCATTTCTATTTCTAATTCAACCATGAAAGTTAACAACCATGGTGGTACCTAACCCGCAGTAGTCCACTGCGTCATGAGCTCAGGCAGTTTGTGGATGGAAGTCATCATCTTACTTGAGGCTCTGTCAGAGGGAGGCTTTCCCAAATAGCTCTTTTGGAGATGCGTTTTCCTAGTGAGGAACCACATTTCCCACTCTCACACTTAAACTGAGAACTGTTTTATTCTCAGGTGATCTTGTTCACCTGAGAACTGGCTTATTAAGTTAGGTTAAAGTTACTATCTAGAATAAGAGCCTGATTCCACTTTTAATATTTTTATTCTGTCCATGGATTAAGTTGACAAATTATCTTCCTGCCTCCTTCCCTCTCTGCCTAGGCATCCTTCCCTGCAAGCTGGCACTTCTAATGCTAAATAAGTAACACTAGACCAAAACAGCTTTAGGCATCCAGAATACAAGTTTACATCTAAAACTAATAATGAAATTCCACCCATTGTGTATTCTGCATAGTCTGAATATTTAATGATTTCCGGCATGGGCCACTGTCCACTTCCCCCTTTCACTTCTCTTACCTCCAGTGAGGACTATTCGCTTAGATTGCTTACTAGGGAACCTGAGCCAGCTCTCCAGGAAAACATCCATTCTTCCTCTCAAACAAGTTCTAGTGCATTGATTTTTGTGGTGAACCTATATTTTATAAATTCTCTTTTCTCTTGAAGTTGGTCTTCCTGACAAGTAGAGAAGGACCATAATAGTAAGGCATCAGCAGCTAAGTGCAGAATTTTCAAAGATTCAACCAAAGATGTGAAATCGAAGATGTGATCAGTCTAAGGGATAATGAGGTTTCTTCTTTATAACCTAACATTTCTAGTCAAGGTCCAGCAGGCAATGTTATTAGCATTAAACAAAGCTATATACAATCTAGTTTCCAAAGTAGCTAGTCTTTGAGAAAGAGAAAGGTTCCTCAACGTTAAAGTTACTGTGTTTTTTATAATTTATGCTGAAGCCAACAGGCTCCTATCTTCTCTTGAATCCAGCCTGACTACAAATTAAAAGTATAGGCAATATTCAGAAATCAATAACTTCAGCAGATTTTTTTACACCATTTTGAAGGTTGTGTGTGATCATAACTGTCTGGATGTCTAAGACCCATACAAAAAAGTTAGAAAAGTTTCATTATTTAAAAAAAAAAAAAAAACAAAAAACAAACAAACAAAAAAAAAAAACAGAAGAGGAAGCCTGAGGGATGTTGGGACTAATTGGAATCCTTCATACTGCATAATAATAATATTCAATATAACAGTTCCTCGTGTATTTACAGAATGACAAGGGAAAAGAGAAAAATTTTTGATCAAATTTTCTCCATTTCACTGACTATGAACATGAAGACTTCCCTCTTAACATGGAATAGTGGGCATCTCTTGGTAGGTGGTGTTAGCCAGAGGAACTTGGCTCCTTGCTAATAAAAGAGCTAAAGTAGGAGAAACTTGAATTTACTTTGTGACACTGGTCAGTGAAATTTTGAGAGGGAAGTACAGGAAGAGAAAGGATGGTCTCACCCTTAATGTACTTGAAAGATGTCTGAGGGTATTTGTATTCTTTTCTAGTTTCTGAATCATCATCCATACTTTTTTAAAGAGCAAAATTTAAATCTTCAAAGTCTCTACTCACCTGCCAACTACCTTGATTCTTCCATAACCACTCAGATCCTGGCAACACTGAGCTACTTGGCTACCAAGCCCTCAAGAAGTTGCATACCAGGTGTTTCCTGCATCTCTGTGGGGCCCGAACCAGTAAGTGGTTTCAGAACATACTGAACAAATTTCTCCACCAGAAAGCAGCCATAAAATCTTCTGTCAAAATGAACTAATGGGCAAGCAAGACACACAAGTTTGCTCCCTCCTCTACATTGGTTGGAGTTAGGATGTGGATGAAATCAAGGTCTCTGAAGTGGTTCATAGGATATCCTGAAATGAAACAAACTCTTCTCTTAAATTGTTCCACTTGGTACAAAGAGTTCATGAGTAACTGAGAGTGAGAGATTAAGACATGTCTCCTTTTGTCTAGGAGCTAGGATGTTCAGTTAGGACAACTGGATTCTTCAGTAGGAGGTGTTGGGTGCCCAGGGCAGTCTGTGGCCCAGCAATTAGGGCACTCATTCTGCTCTTCACCAGCATCTTTTTCATTCTCTTGAGAGGAGAAGTGTCATCAAATCTGAATGGAGGTTTAAATGTAAAAGCCCCAAAACAAACAACAAAAAAACCGGCCTGACCTTCATGCTTGGTTTTACATTTGCAGTAGATGAAGGATCTCTGTAGCTGAAATATGCTATAGATAGTCATATCAGAGAGGTTATTCCCTTTGATTTTAGCTGTCTATGCTGCCATATGTGGTTTTTAAAGCACATATTTTCCAGGTTCTCATCAACATTATAATCATCAGTGTCTCTGCGAACTGTTTCTATGGAAGCTGCAAATTGCTCTTCCAAGTTATAAATGGAACTGTAGAGAAGAGGAGAATGACTTTCTACCAATAGATCTTCAAATACAATGCTAAGAGCTGGTCAGGGCTTCACAGTAGTGCCAATCATAAAAAATAGAACAGTCTTGTGCTTGCAGAAGTCCCTAAAATTACTGGACAAAATGGTATAGCATTTGTGAGTCCGTGGTGGGTGGTGGTAGCATTGCTGTGTAACATGCACACGCACGCACACAGAACAATCTGTGATCGTGAAGGCACATGATCATGTGCCAAAGAATGTTTTAATTACTCTGGCATCTAATCAAACCTTGAAAAGCTAATAGGAGCCTGTGACACCTCATTTAATGTAAAGAAGGATCTGCCTTAAACTTCAGACCTAGACTTATAATCAGCACATAAACTTGTATGTACTTAGCTTTATGGCTCAAGTCTACTTTCAGTCCTTCAATAGTTCTTAATAAAATAAATAAAAGGAAATTCTCAGGCAAAGAAAAGTTTTGCTAACTTAATGCTTCAATTTTAATATTGCTAGGTAAAACAACAATGGCAGGAACTTCAGACCAAGAATATTATTGTTAAGCAGCAGAAATATGGAAATGATCAGTTAAAAGAATGTAGATAAACCTCATTGACATGCTTCTAAAGTCATGCTTTTCCCCTCAGATACAGCTGTGTGAAGTCACATTCATCGTTGCTTCCATTCCCTCCTTGTTTTGCAAACATCTAAAACAAGCATTTAAAATGTTTCTTGCTAAAATGAGAACGAGACAGATTTTCTGGTTGAGCTGTGAATTCAAAACTTGTGGCAGTTCAAAGTGCTTTGAAGTCAGCATGCCAGTTGCTCTCTAATGATAAAACTTGGACAAAATTGAAACACGTGGCAAACGATCCAGATCTGAGTGGATGCACCACTGGAACATTTTTCAGTGCTTTTATTTATTTTTAAAAGTAGGGTATTTGTGTATTAATGGACACACTTGCCTATCTACTCTCAGGAGTCATATAAACCTTGTATAGAATCTGCACCAATAGAGGCTAACAGAATAAGACTAATTTAAGCTTATCATTTAGATGCTATAAATGTTGTTTGTGGCCTCTGCTGCTTGCTAATGAAGACAGCTGAGTAGCTTCTGCAGGAAGGGCCGAAGTATAGTATGAATGTCTGTTCAAATCACTTTGGTAGGTTGCTCCCACGTGGCAAAGGCAGACACAGAGTTTAGATAGCCTATGGGAGGCCAGCAAGAACAGTTGCTTCATGGCTGGAGAAGTTGCTTGTTTCCTCGGGGAACAGGGTAGCCAGACTCCTGCCGCGACGCTGCATGGCAGCTGAAGTTGCTAACAGGACATGCAGAGGAAGATACGGCTCAAAATTGCTGCCAAGCCTCTTAAACCCTTTACGGGTACTGTGGGGAGAGCCATATTGCCAAGTGCCGCTCACACCACAGAGCCCAGAGCTGATTGTAAGCTCCTAGACCAGACTTGTCTGAGACAACTGGGGAAAACTGGTGACTCCCTTTTATGCAATACCCTCGTGGTTCTAGTACAACCCTTCTGCCAGGGCTTGGCTGGCAGCAGGAAGGACTGCATTCAAATGTAGAGCATCGCAAGAAACACACCAGTTGAGCTCCCACCCAGGAACTTGGAATAACTAATCTGAATTACTTGATGCTCAAAATGAGCTGACTTGCCTGCTTGCAAACACAGATCACTTAACAGTTGTTATTTAAGGGGGGGAAGAAAATTCCAACAAGTTGGGTAAACAGGATGATTTATAACACCTAATGCCTAAAGCAAATACCAAACTATTTTAGAGTCTGGTTTCCTCTGATGTGGCAACTGTTGGGTCAACTCTTGTCCACTTTGCAGTATCACTTAAGTAGCAGCCCTCAATCGATAAAACCTGTTGGGTAACATGACCCAATTTGAACAGCTGCTAAGTTGCTTGTGTTATCTGCTCTTCGTAGCTTTACCATGCTACTTTGCTGCTGTTCTTTGCAACTTCTTGCTGCTCTCCGTGCCTCGCTCTGCCAGCTACTCTCTACCATGGCACTTTGGTGAGTGGTTCCTCACGGCAGCTCAGAGCGGGTAATACTGAAAACAGCACAGACACCTAACATACATGTTTATGTGTGTTAGCTTAAGCAGCTTTTCCTACTTTGCAGCATACAGGGAATTTTTGCGTAATAGTCCTTTATTCACTTTTAGTGGAGAGATTGATATTTTTTTTTTTTTTTTTTTTTTTTTCTTCCCTGGCCTTGGCCATCAGTCTTAGAGCAGAGTTGGCAAGTAGGATACCTGTCTTGGGTCTGTCCCTTGCCGTCACCATTCCTCCTCTGCCCCCTGTGTGCTGGGAACAGGCACCTTGCCCCAGTGCCAGACTCAAGGCGATAGTTCAGCACTCTCATTGCCAGTTGCTTCTGAGTCATGTCTTCCCTCAAAGCAGTCTTTCTCAACTTTTAGGCCTGTCGGTCTTCATGCAGCCCTGAGTCAATTCTTCTGCCCAGGAGGAACCAAGCCGCTGCCAGCAGTGAGAGGTAAGTAGCAATTCCCTGGCTTAGATAAACACACCCAGCCAGGTATTACAGCCCACTCATGTTCCCTCGTCACTCCCCACGTTAGAGGAATAGAACTTCTACATATTTCTTCCACCCATCACCTCTTTGAAGCCTTTTATAACTTCCTAGTTGTAACCCAAAATTTGAGAAACACTACTTTAAAAATAGCATGCAACAAAAGATGAACTCCTTCCATCCCTCAAGAGCCAGTATTTGACCTTTCATTTACCATACTGTATTTTTAGTAGTATAATTTCAGATACAATTACCTACACTCAGCTTCTTAAATCATGCATGAAATGCTTTTTCAGAGCCACGTTAACAACTAGCTGCTCAGCTTGCTGGAATTAGAAACCAGATATGTTGTTTTATTTACAATATAAAATCAGACTGTGGTTTTGGTGTAGATTGCTATAATAAAGAGGAAAGGTCCCTTTGGTGTTCTTTAATTTATGACACACTGTAAAATGTCCAGGCACATTTTGCCTAGTAGCAGAAGGAGGAAAAATAGTAACTCTTGGCTGGAGATTAAAAAAGTCTCACCCACCATGAATGTATTTTGAGATCCTGCACATTTGGGAGCAAATCAGCTACTTATCTGCTTCTGGGATCATGCTCATTTGTAACTACAGTCCAGGCTCTGCGGCTTTTAAGATTTTTTTTGTTAGTCTGCCTAAATAAAATCATTCATATCAGATGAATATCAGTACAGTGCCTTTAAGATCACATTAAAGAGATCTTTAGGCTAGCATTTTTGGCCTTGCAGGAAAAATTGCATCCTGTTCCGATTTTTCCGATTCTTAATGTCTCAAAGCCTGCTTTTTAGGCACACTAGAAACTAAAAATAGTCAAGTGCTGTGAATTGCAGCTAAATTGTCCTTATTACCCTGCTCATGTAAAGTCTTGTCATCGTTCTGCTGGAGTGTTTCCTGGGGACCTGCATAAACACGCTATGACCTATGGCTTTCTATAGCTTGTGATCAGACTGTTTAATCTCTGCTTATCAGACAGGAACCTTCAAAATTGCTATTTCACAGCAAAGTCTCTAGTAGAAGTACATCACCTGATTAGCTTTAATCAACTGCATCAGTAAACAGAAATATCACTAGTGAATCACAGAATGATGCAAAGACCTCTTACATCATCTCTCTCCTCTTACCGACAGAACGGGATTCCTCGTTGTCGTATAAAAGCTTCATCTGTCTACCTAGGGCAACTGTGGTAAATCCTATTCACTCAAGAGTGCGGTCAGCCTGTACAAGCTCTCTCTGAGAGAAAGATTTCCCTTCATTCATCCTATCTTTTCCTGCTCTTCATTTCTTCCTACTAGTCTCTTTATGTAGGTATCTCAAAATACTGCCTCCCAGACAGCCACACAACAAAATATTTTTTGACTATTACCCTTAGTCATTTTGTAGTTGAACAGTATGTATTCAGGGACTGGTATTTCCATACAACATGCAATAAAACAGTTGGTATGAAGAGACAAGTTAAAAGAAATAGACCAATCCACCAGAAGTGGCAGGTGACCAGCTACTATTTTTTCTTGAAAAGAAAGCAAGTTCTTCAATAAAAATCCTCAATCCTTTCCCTTGTAACAGAAGCCCATTTTTATTATCGTTTTTCCAAAATCCTTTCATTTTAGCAAGCTGGGAGGTTTTGGGTTTGTTGGGGTTTTTTTTCCTGAAACTGAATACAGTCTATTATGTCAGTGCTGGACAAAGAGGCATTAGTTGAATCAATTGTTCATCATGTTAGAGACATACATACATGGGAAAATCTCTTGCCTCCTTCTTTATACGAAGAAATTCCTTATGCATGCCAGATTTGTATTGGTTTGGTTTTGCTGAACATTATGTTGCAAACTCATGTCAAATGTCCTATCCAGTGTCTCTTTCTCCATCACTAAGAATTCTTTGTTTTCTTCGTACTCTGAAAGAGGCGACAGACTGCATTTCCCAAAAAATAAAGATAAAAAGGAAAGGGAGAACTGTTCTAACAGAAGAGGATGCAGCAGGGAGCTGTTAAATAAAATTGTGAAAGAAAGATAGACCAAAATATTACGGAAGGTTTGGGGAGTAATAGGAGATCCAGTGACGGTCCCTTGGGGGCTGGTTAGAGGTGCCATTGTGTAGGGCACTCAGACCTTGACTGAGCTAGCTTGTACTCTGGGAACAATCTATATGACTTAATGGATTTCTCCCATCTTTTATTCATGACTCTGCTTAGTCCATGACTGGGGCCTTTCATTTTATGGAAAAAACATGTGTGCTCAGCCCAACAGTGGATGCTTGCCTGTGTGCTTTTAACGGGCTCCTAGTTGCCTGCCAAATTGCTTTTTCTTTGTGGTTTCGTGTATTTTTGAAAATCATACAGAACCTTTGGAAGTGACTCACCCAAACATTTCAAAATCCATCCAGAAAAATTGGAAAAGGAAGGTGTTTACTCCCTAGCTGACAGCCTTTGTGTGTCATATCTCAGCCTGCAGTGGGTGTTCTCAGCTATCATCAAGATGCTCTCATAGCAGCTGAACACACGTCTTCCTTTGCTCATGATACTGTTTTATCTCATGGAACTTGACAAACTGCAGCATAAGTTATCTGAGATTCTTTAAAAAAATTGCATGTAAATCCTATATTTGTTGCTTCTAAGTAGTTCTGCAACTTTTTGTGGAATCCTTTTGGCCTATGGGAAAACCAAACAAACACACAGTTAGATTTACCCACTGACTTTCTGTCTTCCCCTCCATTCCTGCCCGTGTCCGTACCCTGACTGTTCTTCCTCACCTGGAGGCCCAGTCACAGTCCATTTAGTTCGGTCTGCAAAGTAGGAAAATTAGCTTGTTTAAAGCTGTCAGGAGAGTTTGGAAGTGGCCTACCGTACTTAGAAACTATATGCCTCAGGAAAGAGATCACTTCTGCCCATCCATGTAGAAAAATAGACGGTATTTGTGAAAATTACCTACTTTCCGCATACACCTAAAACAGTTCTGGCAGTCTCTGGCTCTGAATTTCACCTCTGGGTCTCCTAATTTTGCTCCCGTTCCAGCAGTAATGGTTACTGCCTCTGAAGCTGGAGATGATTGTTATTCATATAAAACATGGAAAAGCTCTTATGCCCATTTTAAAAATGAATATGGATCAACCTTGGAAAACACTGACTTGTGGGGTTTTTTTAACCTTCGTTTTCTGATCTACACTACAACCTTTTTGGCACCAAGGCAGAGAAGATAGAAAATACCACATTAGAACAAAAACAGGGCTCTTTCCACGTTTCAGTCCTGCCACTAGTTGGTCCATTAGACAGATACTTTCCATGAATGACGATATACTATTTGAAGTGGTTGAGGTAATAGAAAGGATTTTGTACTTTATTTTCCAAACACCTTTTGGAAGATTATCTTTTCTACAGGTGGAGAAATCAGCTTTTGTGTTTTTCCTTCTTTCTATTTTTTTTCCTCAGCCACTCAGCCTCTCCTAAGCATCTGTGTAGTTTCAAAGAATGTAATCCCTGCCCTTCACTGAGAAATTGAAACCTTTGCTGTATTAGCAATCTACTGACACAGTCTTACTGGTATGCATCTTTTCCTTCTCGTTTAGCGATAATGTCATCATCCATTTTACTCTTAACTCTGAGGAATGAAGAGTGACTATTTGAAATAGTTCACTGTTGCAAAGGGAAAGGATCTGTTACCAGATGTAACGCTAGATGTAACTTTCTGCTGTATTTTACAGAATATCAAGAGCATGACTAAGGTATAAGATCAAGATCAGCCATTTAATTACTCAGGGTATACATAGCTAGTGGTTACACAAATAAATCTTGAAACTCTGAACTTGTAAATTCAATCTCCTACCCACATCAATGAATGGCACACTGGAAGATATTCAGAGATCTAAACACAGGCATCTAGTGCCATTTTAGCTATAGGCTATCCAAAGCATCTACATAAGCAATCTCACAACCTTTTAGAGCAGCAGCTGGTAGGCCAGAACAGATTGATGCCTACGCCAGGCATATGAATCGCTGCCACATTGGGGCATCCTCACGTTGTTGAGGAACGCTTAGGAGGAAAAAAGTTAATAAATAATTACATCCCTTTTACATTCTGACATGATCAACACGTGGATTTGTTTAGCAGGTTAATAGGCAAACAGTTTGAATTGCCTACCCTCTCACAGACCTGGAAATTAGGAGGGCAAAACTGAATTTAGTAACATCTTATCTTTCTAATCCATCACCAGGTCATAGTCCTTTTGTGCTCATAACTGGTTAATGTTGTACTGATAAAACTTTTTAAAATTTAAAAAAAGTTAGTTGTATCACCTAAGCATCTGGAATGCAGAAGCACCTTACATTTTTATGTGCAACAAACTGCCGATCTCATCTCACTAAAGAAAATGTGATCGCATGCTAGCACATCAGTTCTGACCTCTGGTGCTCGGCCTTCAGTATAAAACCATTCTGATCAATTATCCAACACATTCAGCTAGGTTGCATCCTGCTTGTAAGTGTCCTGTGAGCAAAAGACCTTGGGAATCACCCATTTGCTGCTGCCGGTGGCATCTTGCCTGTTCCCCTCTCTGTGACACGGCATAAGAAAGCCAACCAGAAAGCTTTTACAGTGACACGGTGCAGGCTGTTTGCCAGTACCACTGGGTGTTACAGCAATCGCTCCAGGCTGCCTTAGGCAGACACGAAAGCCAGATACAGTGAGCACAGCACTTCAGCTCTGCTGGAACTGCTGGCACTCAGCTCAGTTTTCTAAGCTAATTCTTCTTCCTCCAAGTCTCTGGCCTGGTGAGGGAGGAAGAACGTTTCTGAAGAGATATTTTTGAAGCAAAGACTTTTAAAGCTGATTGTGATCCCTCAAGCATATGCTTTGCATGTATCTGGGTAGTATCAGCTAGCTGGAACAGTGCTGGATATTTTTCATAGATGATGCCTCCACTTCTCCCATAGAAGCTCTGCCATAACTGCTCCCCTCTTATCTCCTATTTCTCATTCTGAAGAGTCTCTCTGTTTGCAGATGAGGTAATGGGCCAAAGACAAGCTTGCTGATCAGGCTAAAAATTCTGTGGACAGTTCTGCACAGTTTTACAAACTGGATGATCTGTGACTCAAAAACTCAGAGAACTGTGTGGAAAGGCTCGCCTCGGACATATGCACAATATAAGCCCTCATATTAGCAGTTGTAAGTGATTAAATTGTTCAGACTATCTACCCAAGAGAAGATTTTACTTTAAATAAAATTAAAATATGAGCAGAGAGGTTCCAGGTAGTGTACTGAGAATCTGCATCTCCCCCAAGAAGCAAATGAGGCTGAGAACTCCTACCACTCACCAAGGTCTAGGCTTATAGGGGAATTAGGCAGTTTTATCTATATATATAAACACACACACACACATACACACGTGTACACACAGGAACCAAATTCCCACTGAAATCAGCTTGCTGGAATAGACGCAGTAAGAGTCACAAAAAAAAGGTGTTGTATTTTATAGAGTCCTGATCTTTAGAAAACCTTCCTGTCACTTCTTCCAATAAACCTGCTCCTTTTATAGATTTCCTCCTGGCCAAATGTGTGTATTGTCAATAAAAGAGGCATTTTATTTTTAAAACATGTGCAATTTACCTGATTCTTTAAATTGCCTTTGAAAAACTTTTGCTTCAAAGAAGTGCATAATAATTATCCCACACCCATTGATAATAACTTCACTTTCTCTGAAAAGCAGTGGTTCGGCATTTTTCTTTGGCTTTATGCCAAACGCAGAGGCATTCATTAAGGTTTTACTGCATTTTTTTAAAACAGTCTGATTTACCTGAAATACCAACATGATCTTTGCCAGAAAGGTCATTCACTTAAGGGTTTTTTTGTACGACACATTTTCCTTGAGGTCCTACACACAGAATGACTGTCCTTTGAAGCCATGCAGCCACTGGCCATGTGGGCCAGACTCTCACCATCACAGATATATTCTTACATCTGGGTCCTGACAGATGCTAGGCAGGGTCAGGTCTTCAGACTCCTTCTTTGTGTTTGGTGTAAGGATAGCGTAATATTTTGCTTTCATCTCCTTGACTCACTCAGCAGTCTTTCTTTTTCTATCGCTTTGATTACTTTTGCGAAAGCCCCCTCTTCTATTTGAATCTATGTTTACCATGATATAGTCCATTTCTTTGGATTCTGCTGTCTGCTGAAAGCCACTGACTTATGTTGAGGAAGAAAAGAATATATACAATGTCACATCAGGCAAAGTGCTAGCATAATTTCATTTCGTTTCATAGCCTTCTTTTAGGTACAAAAAGGGAACTATAAGTGTATGGTCACATCCTCTGCCTACTGCAGTAGAAGAAGTGTGCGTTGTCCACCAAATGAAAAAATGAAGGTCTAGGATATAACATGATCCTTATGGGTCCCTTCCAACTTGAGATATTCTATGATTCTATGACCTCCTGCATCAACCTCATTTTCAATCCCAGGCTAAAAATAAAATGTAAAGTAGTAAATGTAAATGTAGGCTAATTTTTGGTCCTATTACCTATATTTCATTTTTTACTAGACATTTCCTGCTTTTTCTGTCTTCACAAATATGTCAAAATAGATTCAAAGAAATGTAGCTCATTTGATGTACTCACAGAAGTACTCTGGTCTTTTCTCTCCTGACAGTCAGGCTCAGCTAGGGAAGCTGCTGGGCAGCAGCAACAGTCAGTCATGGGCCAGCACATGTCAGGGCACACGGGGCAGCAGCGGGACTTCCGAAAACAGGTAGAAATTGAGTTGCCAAGCACCTGAGACGGTGGTTATGAAGACATGTGCAATAGGACTGGGGCAGGGGTGCTGTGGTGCTCGAGCAAGAGGAGACTTTGAGCAGAGAAGAGGACTGGAAAAAATGGAAAAAAATCCCTATCTGTGTTCAGGTGTGCTGGTGTCATCCCCTTATTGCTGCCTATCCCCATCCCCTTTTTTCTCTCGCAAAGAAGTCAGCATAGACCGTCTCTGGCATATCATTGCTGAAGTCAGAACTGCTTAAGTTTATTTCTAAATTTCCTGGTTTTCAAGACTGCATAGGCAGATGTTGTCAATGCCACCTCATGAAATCAGGCAGGAGAACAGGCAGGTATTACCGACCTGAAATGGTGCAGGCACTGAGCAACCCCACAGAACTGCTAGAGATGGACCTTTCTGGTCTGAGCAGGGAGAATGAATGGGCTCCCATGGAAAAGGTTGCTTGTTTTTCTTTTACTGCCTTTGCAGGAGCAGATTTCATTCCAAAGTGAGCCATTCACCTGTCCCCATAATTATGACTAAATCTTGATGGAACTGAGGAACCTGCAGTCCTGGTTGCTCTCTTGTGATGCACTGAGTCATGTAATGGGATTGACCCAAAGCACTGGAGATTACCCCAGCGATAAAATGTAACTACTCTCTAGTTCCCCACTTAAATAGAAGGCCCTTCATTTTAATTAAGGTTGAGTCAAAAAAAATGTTTTCATATTCCCTGTATGCACGGATAATAATAATACCTCAGCATCTGAGACCATTTTACTGAGTGTTTGAAACTTCTTTTGATTTACAGATTCATGGATGAATCAGAATGATCTGTGCCAGCTAGTCTGCATAGTCATAACTTAGTGCTGTCTTGACTCATACGACTGAAAAAGTGCAACAGAAACAACGGCAGAGTGAAAGGGTGGGGAGTCAGCACCAGGTGAAGATGCCTTATTTTAGAATCTACATGTGAGCTTGGTGTCAGTACTTCAATTATTATTGTCAGCAAAGATCTCAACCTACAGTCAGTGAAGTCTGGAGAGTGATTCAGATATTGGAGTCTGGTCTAGTGTAAACAGAACAGCTCTCCAATACCAGTTGAGGAGGACTTCTGGGTCATCAGAGCTAGCCCTTCAGTGTTAAAAGAATCTGGTCATATCATCCCACGCACAAAGTTATCAAGCACCATTGAATTTTTCTGACGGCTAGGACAGATTTTCTAATTACTGGCCTGATCATGGTCTGTCAATGATTATTTATCCTCCAAAGCAGGGGAATCCAGATCATACAGTGATAAAATAATAGGACTTAAGGGCTTGCCCCTCGCACCATGCAGTCACTTAGGTCCAGCTCAGTACTGCTTTGACTACTACAGAAGTTTCAGGCTCTGATCTGACAATTTTTTCTGGGTGAGTTCCTGCTGTAATACTATTGCCTTGCACTGCATGGAGCAACCACACAGTCTTCATCAAAGCAGTGGAAAACTGTGCTGTTGACTGTATTTACTTTCACTGCTTTACCTCATCCTTTGAACTTTCTTTGTGCTGGCTGGTGACCATAATAACCATGTATGTCACTCTATGCTGTAGATAATGTTTGGACAATGATACTTGTGTAACATTATGCCCATCACCACAGCTATTCTGCCTTTTCTGAAAGTTCAGATTTGCTTCTGTGTCAAAACATGTTACCAACTTCTTTTGCAAAACACTTTCAAGCACTGTGCTTTTGGCTTTTTTATTTTGCTCTGGAAGTCCAGAAAGCAACCTGACATCCACTTTTTCTAAACCCAGCTATTTGTAAAGCCTAGCAAATGTTTTCTGCCTTAATCTATTCTTGAAAATCTGAAGTTCTGCTACATTTTTCCTTAATGTTGTAAGTAATAACTTTCTTGTAAAAAAAAAAAAAATAAGGCACAGGACGTGTCCTGCAGCTTTCATGTTGGAGAAGATCAATATCTCTTCCCAATATAACACAATACCTCTAAAATAGGAACAAAGTGAAAGTTTTGAATCAATTTTTTCAGTGACAGCTGAAGACAGCCAACTGTCAAAATGGAGAATAAAATAAATGGAAGATGACCAAGACAGTTCTGAAACATGTTCTCAAAGTGCATTTTTAGTTATTCTATTTCATTCTCTTTATGTTTTCATACCTTGAAATATTATACCAGTTGTTATATTCTTAAAGAAGTTATTTGAAGAATGGTTCACAGTCCATTTATTGTTATTCTGTACAGAGATGTGATGAAATCAATGTACTCTGCACCACAGGCATAATATAAAGCAGATGTTTTTTCCTCAAGCAATGAGTACATTAAAATCCAAACTATAATACAATGTATATAGTGCTTCTAGATTAAAGCTCTTGCATGCCAGATTTGTAGCTTTGATTCTCTCTGATTTTAGCGCTTAGTAGGATTTATTCCAGTGATTCTGCCCTTGGGCCAGAATGAATCAGCTTTTATCTAGGATGATCATATATTGGCTAAGCCCTGTAGCTTTTCTTTTAATAAACATGTAACTTTAACCTACCATTACATGTACATAAAACATTACAAATCAAGCTTGCACACAACGCTATAGCCAAAACAGAATCCATTAGAGTTCAAAATGGGGTTCATTTGCAGCATGAACACTTCTAATGTGTGTCCTTTTAATTTCTCTGATTGCCTTCTAGTCAGCTTTCTTATAATCAAATTCATTCTTGTCCAAGCTTAAGCTTGTTTGTAGGCATCATAGAAAAGCATCTTCAGGCTCCTGCCTTCAGACTGAAAAGTCTTCATAGAGTTGCAATTTCTGACTAGAAAGTGACATTGTCATGTGTGCAAAGTGACTGATTTTCTCATCTTCCTTGGTAGCATGAGCAGCAACTTTCAAAAAATGTTTATGTATCTATTTGGCTTATTTTCTTAAAACTCTTTTTTTTTCAAGACTTTCAGGGCTTTGCTTGTACTCTAAAAGATTAAATTTCCTGAATCTGGAATTATTATTATTCTTTTTCCAACTCTCCAAAAATACATTTTGCACTTTGAAAACAGTCAAGCAGATCCTCTTGTCCAACATGTACTTTTACCACTGTTCAACAACAAAGGCAAAAAATGTCTCTAAGGCTCCTGTCTGTGATAACTTGCGAGAGACATATCAGCTACAGAGTTAACTTCATATACTCCCCTCTTTTTGGACCTCAGTGCACGTGATGTGACAGGGACATAAAAGCAAGAGGGCAAGTTGCCAGTCTGCTCTAGAACATTTTGGTTTTCTCAGCACATGGGAAATTCCTGCAGGGTCATATTCAGGCTGTAATTGGAGGTCATAAGCAATCCTTGCCACCAGTGATGCTTTCAGTGATTCTTTGAAAGCATCCTGAGGTCTCTGGGAATACGGGCTCGTTTTGATTGGGAAGATATTTACAGAATTTGAAGCTAGAAGAGAATGAATGAGTATCAGGCATTCAGTCCAATCTGCTGTCCAAAAATTTAACTGATTAGTTCCAGAACAATTAGAAAATAATTCCCTCTCACCCCCAATTGCTTTTACATACTTGTCTAGACTAGTCAAAGAGGCAGGAGGAGTCTGACCTGAGATATCTCTGTGGCATTTACTAGATGCTCCAGTTTCACAAATTTAGCTCATTAACTCAGCTATTGCCTGGGCAGTCCCACAGAGAAGCTCGCAGTAGGAGGAACAACATCTAGATAGGGCCGAGTGATTCAAGACGAGGTGAAAAAATTGTTTCAGCCAGTCTACCATGTTGAAGACGATATTTCACTCAGGCAAGAGTCCTGCGCTTATTTGCACAGGGATGTGCACTGCCCCTGCCCTCTCACCAGCCGTTCCTCTCTCTGCCACCAGTTTTGTAGATCTACTTCGATTCACTACAGGGTGTCGTTTCCATAACTAGAACATCAGCTCCTCCACAAGACTACCTCAAGCACCGTGCAACATGGTAAGAAAGAAATACTATCATTCATACAAATAAATTAGAGGGGGTTTCCCTCCTGTCTTTTTCTCCAACATGCAAAGCAGAGTAAGTCTTCCCGTAAGTCTTGCAGCTCTGAGGTTTGTATTGACTAAGAGCAAAATCATTTACACTAATAAAGAAAGAAGGCAAAGCTTTCTCTCTAAATTTAATGCAGACTTTTTCCTGACTGGTTCAAATTCAGAAACAAGCAGTATAAGGTTCTCACTGAGTGTTAATATAACTCACTTATAAAAGACCAACCAACAGAAATAGCGCCGAAGCTGAAGATAAAGCAGAGTCTTCCTACGCCCTCCAGTTTCATGTTAAGATCTTTCAGCATGTGACTTACAGTACATTTCCTGCAGCCTCTAAAGGTGCTCAGCAGGTCTGTAGCAGGTCTCAACAGGTCCAATAAAAAAGAATAATTATTTGAAACAATTTGTATATTTTACATGTTAATTTAGCATGGATGACTTCAATGCTGTCTGTCCTTCAGACTTTCCCACAGCAGTCTTTCCCAAACCTGTCCTCCAGGGGAATATTTCTAGGGGTGAGAAGTAAATGTACAGTCCCAAACGCTAACTCCTGCCCGGTGTGCTGGGACAGCCTGCAAAGCCCCTGATGACAGGGAGAGATTTACTGGTCTGTGGAACTGAAACTGCTGCTTCATTTCACTTCGAAAACAGACTTCAGAGGATCTTTATCGAGGACAATAAAAACTTTTGGTTACTACTGACCTGGGCTGCTTCAAGCCAGATGAAAGACGCTGTCTCGCAGTACTTATCTACTGAAACCTTCCAGTCTTTTTTAGCTCTGCATTGAAATATGATCGTTTTTAATCACCATATTGTTAGAACTTGTTCATCCTGCCACAATTAATGCAACGAGAATGCATCTGCACAGCAAATTGTTTGATCATTATTTAATTTTAAACAGGGGATATAAAATTACTGCAGTGCAGAAACTCCCGTATTTTTATTGAAGAACTCATTGTTCCCCATGAGATTAACCATGACTCTCCCATATTTTTGCCAACAGTTTCTCCTCCAGTTGGAACAATGTGTTTTTTTGTGACTGGTAGGAATTCTATTAACCTACATTGAGCATTTGGATTCAAAGGAATAATAACAAATAGGATGCATGGCTGACATCTGCCTGCACTAATAAATCCCATGTCTAATGCTATTTTAGCTAGAAAAGTATTATCTTCCTAATGTACGAAATTCCCTCCTTCACAGAAAGAAGATTGCCCTTTTTTTTTTAGAATCTCAGATGGCATAAAATATAGGATTATGTATTCCGATCTTGTTTGGGGTTTTTTGTGCCATGTACAGTTTGTTTCCAAACAGTTCAGAAATATGACTTTTGGACAAAATTATCTGTTTAGTATAAACCTATACTAGAAAATGATGGAAAATAAATGTTTTTTCTATCTTTGAAAATTTTAACAGCTGTTTAAATGAGTTCAACCCTCCTTTCCACAAAGGAATCATTTTTTAAGAAGAAAAAAAATCACAACAGAGATAAATACGAAGTACAGCATGGCAAACATGCTTGTTACAGAGGTTACATTTGAGAACGTGATGGTATGATTGCCTGTTAGTGGCAGGGCATCGTCCATCTCTCACTTTTACTGACATAAATCAAAGGTAATGGCTGTGTAATCAAGGATATTATAGAAAGAAATAAAGTTCAAGTGATATTAGCCAATGTTATGTTATACATATGTATGTATATATACATATATAAATATATTTGTATAGTCTCCATTGTCGTTTTGCTGAAAAATGTTCACGGAGGTAATTTTCATTTTATCCCACCACAGAGGCAATGTAATGATTCTGTGGGGCAGTAAGGGTTCCATTTGGAAATATGCTGTGGTTTAGTGCCGAGTTCATTTACTTTTTGTTTAAATTTGCTTTTCATTGTTTTACTATGTAGTTAAACATGTATTTGAATTACAGTACAGCTTAGTTATGGTGGCTTCTATATTCAGGGAAAACAAGGATAAATAAAACTCAAAATAAAATCAAACCATATGCCAAGTATGAATGCTTTGAACCTTTGCAACAACAGAGGAAGTGAAATGTGAATTCTTTCCTGTGAAAACATTTGGGGAAAGTATGAAATCTGGAAACTGGCTGGGTTCTGCGCCCTGTTTGTTTACCAGAGCAAATACATAATTGCACCAGGTTACGCAATACACTGTCACGCGTTACCTGCGGTTCCTTCACAGAGACAACTTTCAGGAAGGAAACACTTAATAAAGAGAAAAAAAAAAGATCCAAAAAATCCGCAGTTCCCACAGAAAATCAGCCCTTTCTTCTGGAAACTAGTGCTTGCTTCACAGCTCCAGGGAAGAGCAGCAGTTGTCGCTGGGACTGGGAGACCACTGACTGCAGCCTCAGAGAAAATTGGGAGATATCTGGGGAATAATCTGAGGCAGATCAGCCGTAGGTGTGGTGCACGGCCGCAGCCAGGAAAGGCCCTGGGGAGGGAGACTGGGAGGAAAGGCCAGGTTTGGACAAAGTCCTCACAGGGAGGACTGGGACCTGTCAGGGTGGGACCAGACCTGCGAGTCAGAAGAGGAAGTTTAGGGGCCGGATGAAGGGATGGAGTCAGCAGGAGGTGAAATAAAGGAATATAAGCACACAGAGAGGTGAAGACCCATTTTAGAAAGGGAAGGGATGATTGTGCACCAGTTAATGCACTCTAAGTGGGTTGGATGCAACCAGACCCTGGACTCAAGCTAGGGGTCTTGAGCAGAATTTGGGTGGTGAATGTAAAATTCAGACACCGAATACCACTACACAGCTGCCACATAAGCCTGCAGGCACCTAAACACCAGAGACGCTTTCCTCTGTGACTGCAGTTCCCTGGTGCCGGGGCTCACATCTCAGCACATTCCCAGAACGGGCCCATTTCTGACAGGGCCGAGCAGCTGGGAGCTGGGGAACCAGGCATTCCTCTGCCTAAATCCCCGGAGGGGCATGATCGGACAGGCATTTGCAAAGCACGCTGAATGCACTCGTGACTGCCACTTTCCTTTAAACACTGCCACGAGCGGAGGGGCCCCTTTGCAACACTCGCAGGGTTAAAGCGTTTGCCCGGGCTGCAGAAGAGCACCTTTGTTTCCCCAGTTGCTATCTCCGGGATCTGGGAACCCAGCCTAGACCTACACTTATCTCTCCTAGTCGGGCCAGCAGGCAGGCTGTGGTCCCTGGAAGAGGTGCTGGAAATAAATTTACATCCAGCTCGTGGGAGTATGTGGGCCCCACCTGGACTAGTATCTGGTACAGATCTGGGGGAATCACATGGCTGCACCGCAGTGGAGACAGGGAGGAGGACGTTCTTGCGAAAGAGGGGGTGAACCAGCCCGGCAGCACGGCCTGCAAGCACTGCTGCGAGGTCAAGGTCTCTCCAGGCCACCAGCCACGCTGGCTCCCGTCGCCAGGTGTCTGCTGGCCCCCGTGCACTGCCAGGCAGCCCCAGTGCAGATGCCAGGGTGCTGGTAGGTAGATTAACATAAAAAAAGAGACTATTACTAAGTGTCAGAGCATAGTTGCATTGGCAGGGGCAGACCTTGATAGCGAACGTAGAGGTGCGGTTTTATGTCCCACGCAAGCCAATTCCTATTGTTATTTATTTTTGCAGTAAAAGCACCAAATAAACCTGACTGGCACTTTACACACTGTTGATTTATAGCTTCACCCTCTAAGACTCATTTCCTTTTTTATCTCTTCTTTATTGATTTTAGTCCCCTCAGTAGCATACCATAGATGAAAACACCCTAATATTTGTTACACCCACATATCTTTATCATACGTCAATGCATGGTTACCGTAACAGAAGGCAATAACAAAGGAATAGTGTTATAACAACCACTGTGTGTATAGTCACTGCGATAGCTGCTTGATTATGTTATTAAGTACATGCTTTACTTAACCACATATAAAATGCAGTCTGCATTCCCCATGTGTTGTAGTCTTTAACACCTGTATCCTCACTCAAAACGGTCATACCTCACGCTCTGAATTTCTGCCCATGGCTCCACTGCACTAGGACCAGGCTTTCTTCATAGCCAGACTCCTCTCCACATTCTGTGTGCCTGTAGACGTGACCCCAGGCATACCCGGAGCCCATAATCCGGGGTGCCTGCCCCAGCGTGCTGGGGGGTGAGCGTGCTGCCAGGCACAGCCAGGCAAGCTGCCTGCGAGACACGACTGCGGCGGGAGGAGGCTGGCACCTGGGCACCGCGCAGCCTCTGCTCACTCTCATGACTATCTTGGAGATGATAGTATTTTTCCACTAGAAAAATATTTCCCCACTTCCTCTCGACTCACATGTTGGACTAAGCAGAATAGGCACCCATTCTCTTTGACAAGTGCTTTAATAAGTTAGTCATTTATTTCCTTGTACTTTCACCAGTCTTTCTGTCCTGAGATAAAAGTGAACAAAGAACTTTTTTATCCCTTTTAAAAGCTATCAGTTATTTCTTGCTCATGCTACTGTTCCACTGATAGTGATAAACAAGTGGAAGGAAAAGAGGATGAAAAAGGCACTGAGATGGCACTTAAACTGCAGTTCACCATTTTATTTGTAAAGGGGAGGAAACACAGAAATTTATGAAACATTTCTCAAACCAAATTTATGTATCCCAAATTAGGGATTACCACTGGGACCATGCTGGGAAATGAAGAGGTCTGGCCCATGGACAGCTGACAGAGCTCGCACCTCTGCTATAACCTTTGGACTGAAACACCTTATTTTTCCCCTGGTAATCCTTGGAATCTCACCACACTTGGATTCATTTTGAGCAAAATTGACAAGGAGTATCCCCATCACCAACCAGCACACTGAGTGCAAGATAAATCCTGATTTAAAGACATGAGAAGTAATTAGAACACAACTGTAAGAGATTTAAGTACAGGTGAGAACAACGTATAGGATCCATCAACACCCCAGTGGTAACCCCCGGCCACCTTCCAGGTCTCCAGGCAAAGCAGGACTCTGGTACAACTCTGACCAGTTGTGTAAAGCTACTCAACAGCCTTCCCAACTCCAAGAGTTAAGCTCCAGCTCCATCCTGACACTATCCCTCATCGTACCTCTCTGTATATTCAGTGTCTTGAAAAAATAACCTAAGCCATGTACCACAGACATTGTGATCCTTCCTCAGTATAAAACCTGGTTTTGCTGTTGCTGTTGCAATCCCATCAGAATCATCCCGCGCTGCACACCCCTCATGTCATTTCCCCTTGAATTCCCTTGCTCTATTCACCTCTCTCTCCATTTACTGCTTCTGCATGTGTCTTGGCATTGGGCACTACACACAATAAAAAAAGATTGTGGAATTTCATTCTCTTTTATTTATTCAATAAATCTCAGAAAGGGATATCTTTTTATAGATAGGAAACCTTCTTTAAGGAAAGGTAAGAGGAATACAGATTTAGTTATTAAGTAAGGAATGAAAATCTGTAATAATAATGCATAAAAAGCAACAGCTCCTGGGGTGGTATAATACGTTATTATTAATTTTGTTATGGTATAATACATAACTCTCCTGATATCATAGGAGTGACTCAAATTAAACCAGCTGAGAGTCTATCTACACTTTTTAAGGGGCGTTAAAAAGGTACATAAAAGTCTAACTATATGAGATGTCTGTAACCCATTGACAAAACAAAAATACAGTGAAAGTGTATGCCTGTAAGAAACACTGTACACGCTCTGCAGACAGCTTCCAAACCGCAATATCTTAGCAGCTTTCATTTTCCAAAACAAAAAGCAATAAACTATATAATGCACTGTTACACTGCCAAAATAGTTTTAACAATTGTGGTTAGATAAGCACAAACACATCCAAAATTAATAGGGTTTGGGGGTTTTTTTGTATGTATATGCTTTAGAAGAACCATATTCTTTTTTGTCTTATCCACAGGGTAGAAGAATTACTAGCACTATAGTATACCACAAGTAGGGTTTACAGCCAAAAACTTAGTCTATTGTATTGCAACTAAACTTGTTCGGTTTTGGCTATTAGGTTTTGGTTTGTGTTTTTTTTTTTCATCTCAAGAAAAATAATAGGGATAGTCAGCTGCTCATTTGAGGCATGTCAATGATTTATTACTTGTTTTTAAAGCAAATGGAAAAAGAGAGGTGTCAGTTCAATTTGAAATATCATCTGAAGTGAGAGTGTGTATGTTAACCATTTTGGGTTTTGCCAAGCATTAACTAAAAATGTGTCTAAGACATTGGTGGTGCCTATTCGTTCTTTCAATCGGTAACACAGACCAGACCAGTTCATGAGATGCTACTGCTAGCAATCTGTGTCGAGGCAAAATACACTGTGATGGTTGGCACAGCAATCTGGCCTGAGCTGACACATATAAAGTAACCAGAGTCAACGCGACTGTGGCATTTATTCCCAGTTCTACGTTTGCACCTTGGACACGACGACACTGATGTATGTCCAGGATTTCTGACCATGCCTTTGACTGAGTGGAGATGGGCGCTCAGCTTGCCCTCATCTGGTAAATGTTACATTAATAATTTCTTTGTGATCTGGACGAGAACTCCAAGTTAATGCTCTGTAATTATTAGTTACAGCTAAAAAAGTTCCCTTTTTATGGGAGTGTGAGCTGAATAATCCCATAAATTTACATATGACATCCTATTAAACCTCACCAATAAAATTAATGCAATAAGCAATGAACTGCACAGCTTGTCCACCTCAAAAAATATTGTTGTATTATACGGCAGTGGGAAGACTCAGCTCACACTCCTGTCTACCATCACCAAACTTATTCTCCCAGCAAAGACATTTTTCCCCTTTACTTTAGATCACCATATTTGATTGAAATGTTGCCTGACGTTGAACTTCACCAAGCAGTTGCTCTTCTTGGCTACCTAGGATTCGGGAGAGCAACTGAAAAAGCTACTTAGTACTTTTAATCTTGTTCATCCATGGGCACTGCTAGCAATCACCAGGTTCAAATACTGACACCTAATTGACCTTACAGCTCCCAGTGCCCCAGCCGGCACAGTTGAGGAGAATGGTGTTTTAGAGCTGTGAATGGTATCACAAACTGGCGTGCTGAACTCTATTGCAGACAGTAACATGCAAGGTAGAAGCACCACAGCTTGATTTTCAAAACCAGGTTAAAATTAGCATTAAGAAACTCCTTCTGTTTTTCTATATCCAAAATACAGGATTGCACAGTGCCATGTTTTCAACTGAAAGCAACACTTTAAGGGGAAGCTTGAGGATTCAGCAAGGGCATGTCAAATGAAGGCCTTTCTATGATACTCTCCCTCGTGTTTAAACTACTATTTTTCTTATTCCCATCTCTTCCTGAGGTTTTGTTGAGGCAGTTCTTGGTGGATAGCAAGAACATCAGTAACATTTTCTAACAGCTGAGACCATCACTGGGGTGGCAGAAGCTGATATGTGCACGCACTAACCGTTACCTTGAGTTTGCATCTTCTCAGCTGTCCCTGTTCTGCTCATATCCATGATCTATTAAGACAGCATGATGTGAAGCAAGGAGGTTTTCCCTGGCGCAGGTTAATGCTTCATACTGCCACGTCTGGCATTTGTGGCTGGAGATCCCAGAAAGACAGTGCTACATGGGGTCTTGCACTTCTCAGAGGTCTCTGGTCAAAACTTAACTAATAATTAGCATGACATTTCTGGAAGGAGGTAACTCTCTAACAAAACATCTTTTAGTCGTAATATAAATAAGCTTTAGGAGCTTTAGGTGTCTACATTCCACCACAAGCTGGGTCTTTAATTCCCCTAAGTTCTTCAAAAATCCTAAGCTTTGTTCATGCAATAATCAACACCATCTCTGCCCTTCAAAAATTTGCAACTAACTAAGCCCCTTAATTTGGAATTAGCTTTCACTAATGCAAATGAAGACACTGGGAAATCTGGGCCATGTCATAAATTCACAAGTGATCTTTAACTGTTTATCAGAAGGTTGCTGCTTGTGTAATTCTTATACACTGAATCCAGCTATTAGCAGTAGGCATTAATTTCCCATGAAAATAATCTGAGTTCATAGGCCAAAATGTTGGTTTTTAAGCTAAACATGGTTCCAATAAATTTTATATTCTTTTAAATTGCTTGATCTCAGACTTGGTATTACAAGTCCTAGAAATAACTACACATTTAAAGCTCTTTCTTCAACTATTAAAGCATGGGAAAATTCAAAGTATACTTATTCATTTTTATTTATTTAATCCTCCTTCTGATTTCTTAAAAACAAGAAATTGTATTTATGGGCCCAAAGAAATCAGTACACATTGGGCACCTATGTTAACATGCTCTAAATTAAGGTGTTATGAATTTCTAATGTAGACAAGGAAGTGTAAATATTGACATTTGCCAGCTGGACAAGCTGAGGCCTGGCTTTCCATTATCTTACAGCGGAACCCATGAGCACATGCAGAGCAATGTGGAGCCCAACGCAGGATTTCAGAAAGTGCTAATTGACGTAGTCTAGTAATCCAGTTCACTTCTTCGAGGCAAATCCATAAGTTCCTTGGGAAAACACCTGGCAAAACTAGTTACCTATTGCATTTAGAATGGAGTTCTGAATGCTGTGGAATAGAAGTATTCATAGCCCCATGCTCGGTCACACAGTTTTGGTGTGCTGCTGGTATAAATGACAATCTCCTTTCACACTGTCTACCTACTATGTATCAAGTGCTTTATCGATGTGAAAAAGCTGCCTTTCTATGGGTGTGACAGAGTATCTTTGTCAGACTAGGCAGATTTTCTTATTCTGGAACAGCTGATGTATGAGAAATGATATGAACAGTAAGGATGGAGAATTACTGACATTAAAAGATGGGGAAATTAAGAAAAAAAATATTGTTTTTACATGCTTCATATGATGATATTTCAAAGATACATTGGGAAAATCAGTATAATATTGCCTTTTCTGTTCAGAAAGATGGTGAAGCTCATCTGTTGAAGTGGTTTGACTCCCCGAACATGGAAGAGAATTCCAAATTTCTGAAGCACAGAAAAATTAATGATTTACCACAGACAGCTATGACTCCACAGAGATTCCACCTTCTCTTTTTGGTAGTGGACAATATACTATATGCAAATAAAACCAAATAGACAGAAAGATCTTGAAAACAATGCAAACAAATATAGGCAGCATATTCTTGTTCCAAAGTTTATCTTAAGGCTCCAGGTGACAAAAACAGGGAAACATTTGTTTCAAGAGGATTAAAATCACGAATTCTGCTCAAGCATCAACCTGCACCATGTTTCTATTGAAAGCAGAACAAAGTCAGAGAAAGGTCACAGTCACTACTTATTTATTTACTTGTATATTTTTGGAGGTAAGGAGGAGGATGGGAACGGAATTTTGAAAAAAAGTAGCAAAGAATGATACGCACAAAAGAAACAAAGGGGTAGCTAACTTGACATTAAAAGGACTAGAGGTCAGGTTTAGAGAAAGACTCTAAAGACACTATGGGCTAGAGGAATTTTTTCTCTTCCTGAGGTTTCTGGGATTTCCTGTTTGATCTCTGCATCTTCCTGTGGATTGCTGGCAGTCAGTTTTCTGCAATTAGCTGTGATTTGTTCCTCTTCACATCTGGTACAGTTTCTCATTCCCGACTCAAGAGTGTCAACGTTTTTAGCCTTTCTAATGGGTCAGGACTGCATTTCTGCTGCATCCCACCTAAACGAGTAGGACTTCAGAGAGCCCACAGGCTCTCTTGGAGTGCAACTGGGGTGAGGAGATAAACAGATGTGCAGCAGACAAGGAGGAGTTTGCTACATGGATCAAAGTACTCAGAAGTGGCATCACTAACTCCAAATTATTATGACCCTTTGGTATGAAAGAGGTAGGTTTTAAAAAGTATTTAAGGCACCATTTTGTGAAAGGTTTAAGTGTGTGTTTGACTTATAATGCTGAAGTCTAACTTGAATCAATAGGATTTAACTGTATGTCTTGGCATAGGCATTGTGTGGTGTGTTGTGAATATTTTGCAAACATTGATGGTTCTGCACTTATAGAAAAGCTAGCATGGCAAAAAATATACTCTAACTGTAAGGAGTATGGGTATCCTTGAAAGTTTCTCATTTTAGATTTGCTTTCACAGTCAGAGACATCAAACATAATATAATCAAGCATAGATATAACAACACATGATAAAACTCTGTGCAAATGGAAATGAAACATGATTCCTAATAAATAGTGTGCTTTTGGAAAAGGTCTTTATACTGTGTGAGAACTGCCATGTTTTATATATTCCTACAAACCATCATTTCCTAGCGGCAGTCATTGACTGAAGGTCTATAGAGAATATTTTTTCCGATGCTTTCAGAGAGATGAAATATTTTCCTTGTGGAAACTTCTGGACACCATAATGTCTTCAGAAAAGTCTCTTAAAAATTATTTTCCACTTGGTGGCAAATATATCATGAAGGCTCTGTGACCAGCTAACGGTGATCCTGCTGTTGCTGAAGAGGAACAACTGGATGACACACAGATGAGCTGTTTAAGGAAGCATGTTGCAGACTG
>NW_009201031.1:7724-39611 GCF_000690835.1 Fulmarus glacialis | reverse complement strand
CCATAGGCCATCCATACCACATAGGCTTGAGGTGATGGGGGTTTGCCATAAGCAAAATTCAAGGAGTAAGTCCCTACTTCACATTTAGGAAGTATATTTCTATGTTGTCTCATGAGTGATGCATCTCCAACCTCCCCAACTTCTGCCCACCCCCCATCCCTACAAGTCCCTCTTCCTCAAACCTTTTGAGCAGTACACCAGCTCTAACCTTATCACTCTTTATACCCCTGTGGC
The DNA here is from genome assembly GCF_000690835.1 of Fulmarus glacialis. Classification (NCBI taxonomy): domain Eukaryota; kingdom Metazoa; phylum Chordata; class Aves; order Procellariiformes; family Procellariidae; genus Fulmarus; species Fulmarus glacialis. Next base: position 39,377 of record NW_009201031.1, on the reverse strand, counting down.
ATAGTCTTGCTTATCTGTGTCCTGCCACAATCTTCAAGCTCCTCTTGCGATGCCACAGTGCAAGAACAGGCTCAGAAGCTGTTTCTGTGGCCAGGCTATGGCAGAGGAACTTGCTAAGAGGAGGACAGGATGGGACAGACTAAATAATCCTGGAGCACTCACACACATGGGGCTTATGCAGCCATTTAAACTGGTTGAGCTTTAGGCCAGCTTTGTGTCAGCATTTCATTTTTCTCACAGAACAGATGCTTGTTTTATGTTGTATCTTCCATATTCTCTCAGTATTGAGCATTTCGCAATTAACTCCATCCACGACAAATAAAACCTGACAGCATTCAGTGCATGGGAGACAGATGTAAATGAGCAGCATTGCTTTGACCAGCTGTATCTGGCTGAACTTCAGCAGCAAGCTGTCTGTCAAACTCTGCCATTACAAAAAAAACCCTCACATCTTGTGACCCGGTGTGTGTGGGGGTGTGTGTGTGTGTGTGTGCTGCAGAGGCCTGTGCTAAAATGGCAATCATGCTAAACGGGGAAGGAGAGAGCCTGTGATGGAGCAGCTGCTGCAACTCAGCACAGCTTCATCTAGCTTTTCCCCCAACACAGCAAATGCTAAACCTACTCCGCTAAGGATGAGTTCAAACCATGAAGATATTGCCCACAGAAGAGGATTATAAAGCCCTGTGATGAGCCTGGAATGAATGAAATTAAAAATAGCCTGTGAAATGAATGTGCTTTTCTTAGTCTGCTTTGGGAGGTTTCGCGAAGGAGGTTTTGCTTCTCAAAGCAGTACATGTAATCTCTCATGGATAGATCCCGAGCTGTCCGCTGTGTAACAAATGTAGATGGCTGTTCAAAAGGAATGTGGTCACGTTGTCTGGGGTCTTTTACGGTGGTGCCGGAGCAAGGGGAGCGTGTGTGTGCATGTGAGTATGTGTGTAGGAAAAGGAGGGCTCAGCCAGTCGATCAGATTTCATTAGGTTTCTAACTGCCAGCTTTAGCCTAGTGGTTTTGGAATATTACTTGGGATCATTTCAAGTATTTTCAGCTTTGAAAAGCAAGTTGTTGTAGTTTCTAATTAAAAGAGAGGAAAAAAAGGCCCCTTTGTCAGTTAATAAATAATGGTCATTGACACTTCAGTTCAAAAAAACAGGAAACTCTGGAGCTTTCCTTTCTCCCATCTCGGCTAACGGCTCCTGGCAAGAGGCGGTGTCCCCAGCAGAGGACCACCTGCGGCTCGGGAGCAGCCAAGTTCTCAAGCTGAGATAGAGGAATTTTACACATGACCATGATGTCCACTTCCACTCCAGGCCATCTTGAGACCAGATGAATCTCAACTTTCAAGATACAGAAGTGGAAGGTGCCAGATTTACAGTATAAAACACCTTCTTTTAGCATTACTCAGTCTGTGGGATCCCTGGCTGCTTATTTTATCCCACGTAATATTAGAAAAGAATATGGATCCTGCCAAGTTTAGTAGTTTCATGTAAAGCACTGACAAATAACCTTAGATGGTAAATTCCCTGGGAGCTCTCTTAGGCCTGCAAAGTATCCTGCTGAAGTATATATAACATAGTTTCAAGGCTAGGGAGAAGAATGATTAAAATTTCTTTCAGTTCTTGTCTCATTCGTGTCACTTATTCCATCATGTTGTGAATCATGCTATCCATCCACTGATGCCAATAAGAAGGATGGATTTTCAAGTATATCTAAGCACAGACTCCCTTGCTTTGTGGCAACATAGTTAGTATGGATACATTTTTAAGGGTGCCTACCACAATTTTATTCTCCAAAGTGTGGCAGCTAGATCCAAAGGCTGATGAGGGCTGTTAAGTCAAGTGACATAAATTGCCCCATAGATGTTCTTATCTCTTTCTAGTGCCTGCAGAAGAAGCCTAGGCAACCAGCTTATACACAGCAACTATTACTTACATGCCGAAAGTCATATGAGATGAATCCAGCCCCTCTCCCTAAGTTACTATGGAAAATTCTTACCCTTGCCTAATAGCATCAAAATTATTTCGTGTAGCTATTTTAGTATCTTCAGAAAGTTTGGAAAACAGTAATGCCTTCATATCTTCTCCAGATACCTGGAGTTTGAGATCCTACATACTTGACACTGCTAAACTGAAACTATGGATACAATTCATTCTCGATTTAATCAAGGGAATAGGAAGTTGATAGGACTTGTATCTGTTATGCTAGTGCTACACACTGTCCTAGAACTCACTGTATGTAGGTGTCTGGAAGCTTTATGTGTAGAGATCTGCAGAGACTATAGGTGAAATTAAAACCTAGCACCAAAATTAACCATGGCTAGAGAGAACACCACACTCACTGATTTTTCTGTGGCTCGTGTAGTGTAAGCATGGCCAGGAACAGCTAAGCTCAGCCTTGCACCTCAATATGAGAAAGGTGGGTTAGTAAAAATTTCTCTGGTCTTTCAGACACTTTTCTTCTCTATTCTATTTCTGTGATAATGATCCAAAAAATTTTGGAAGGGTCCCTTCATAGAAGTTTTACACGACATCAACTTTTCCTGTGACCAGCTCAAAAAACAACTGTAAGAGGTATATATGGAAACAATAAAGACCTACTGTTTTTTATGGAAGTATAATGCCATCCAAATAAAATCCACCATCTATGGAAACTTTCATTAAAAACATAACTCTGAAAGACTCAGTACTAGTCATTCAACAAAAAGAACCCTTGTTTTCAAATGTAAGTGAGAGTCCTGTAATGTCAGGGTTATCACAGAAGAAAAAGAGCTATTCACAAACACATCAGAGAGAAGCCTGAATGTGAAGATAATGAAGGACAGATGTTATCTCAGGGAAGATGTTGAGCTTAAGATTTTTTGCGATGGAGGCTCCAGAATAGGTGTTTTATACATCATATGCCATTGCAAAGATACATATATTTTTTTTTCATTATATTCAGTAATATGCCTGTACTTTACAGGGAACTCAGAACTTTTGGGGCAAGAACAAGTCTCCATCAGCTGCTGACAATGTGATAAACTCTCTCTGCTCTCTTTCCTCTGTCTGAACATCTTTTAGCTCCCTGTACCCAATCCTCCGCTAGTCCCAGAGCACATTTGTAGGAGTTAGGAGAGAGGAGAGCAAGTCTTCTTGCCTGGTTGACAGGGGGAAGAAAGGAGGTTTCAGGGCGCTCTGTGGGTAAAGGGTGCCCTGGGGGGAACTCGCTGCACACCACTGCCAGGGGAATCACAAGCTCTCCTATGTGGAGAAATTGAGTATTACTGGCGGAATTTAGCCCCGGCTCTAAAGGGTTACAAATGTGAGTGGAAAAGGCTGTGACAACTCCTAGGAGAGCCAAAAACTAATTTTACAAAAGCCTGAACCCTCATGCACACCTGGTGTCTGTCCACTGTGGTTAAACTACACTTTTGTATCTTCCACACATGGAAAATTAAGCTCAATTTATCAGAATTATCTCAGTGTATGTACAAAAATATGACTGCTGAATAAGTGGCCAATAGAAATTCTGGAATAGCCTATAGAGAATGCCCTTTGAGAAATATACTTATTATTAAGGTAATGAGGTAATATTAATTCAACAAAGGGGCAACAGCATAAATGGTAAAGCTCTATCATGGGTAAGGATTTGGCTCTAAAGCAAGAAGAAATAGTCAGCTTTCAACATGGGAAGTGATTATTAGTGTCTATTTTTAACGAGCTGAAAAAAACACTACAGTGTAAAAAATTAGATGTTCCAGTGTAATTAGATGAGAATGAAACGTACTCCTGGCACTGTCAAACTGAGGATCAAAGATGGCTTGCATTCATTTTAGATTACTAACTTGTTTATTTTTTCTGATGTTTTCAATTATGTTATTGAAGCAAAAGTTTTTGGTTTAGTTGCATTGAGTAACAGAATGCCCACTGTGCTTTTAAGTGAAGAATTAGTTTGGGTCTCATAAACCATTATCTTTGGTGCTTTTCAGTGCCCAGACCTGCTAAAAACACAGCTGCTGCATATCATCTGCTGATTTTTTTTGTTGTTTTGTTTTGTTTTGATACTGGTGGGGAACCCTGTGAAAGGGTCTTTAAAACATTTAGCAGGGTTTTAGATAACTACATTACAGAGCATGGTTATCATGTAAGCACTCACTGCTTGCACGATAAGTACAGTGGGTTTGATAGCCAATACCTTGTACCTACCGTAATTGCTTGTTCTTGCCGATTGCAGAGTAATCCAGAAAGAATTCTATAGTCACTCTGCATTAACAGAAAACAGGAGAGGTTGCAATGTGTACATTCCTTCTCTGATAACGCAGGCATAACAAAAAAAATTAAGTAGGTGTGCCACAGACCTGTTTATTTCCCACAATACAGGCTGGTTGTTTCAAAGCAAAGTCATCAGACGTACTAGTGTGGAGAGCAGCCCCGGAGTAGTACAGCAAGTTCAGACAGGTACAGATAATAGCAAAACATATTTACTGCATTTCAGGTGCACTGGCTGAAAGCTTAATGTTGACACTACCCAGTCCTTTTTAGGGTTATTACAGAATAGGGCTGAAATATATTTTGGCTTGAACAAGGTATTTCAATTTTAATAGTTTGGGGGGGGTTATCTGAGTTTTTTTAACATATGTTCTTTTATCAGTTCATTTGTTTAATTTTTGTGTGGTACCGTATCAAACACTAATCTTTTTTGCATAAATAATTTCTCTTAGTTTTTCTGGTTATATAAGCAAAATTCTTAAATTTGCCTATGGAAGAGAAACATGAAGTATTTAAGGAGAATGAATCATTGTTAACTTTATTCACTGATGATGTACAGTTTTCAACTTTAAAAGTTCCAAGTTGGATTCTTAGAAAGATTAGGTGTAACCCACCATTGATTCTTAATTCATTAATTAGAAAATGTTAGTTTCATATATCCCTTGACAATAGCCTTCCTGTGATATATTTACACATCACAAAACAAACATGGAACAGGAAGCAAAATAAAAAAGCCTGCGCAATATAAGCACAGATGAAATCCAACAAGCAGCTCAGCTGCAAAAAGTAATTCAATTAATTACATGCTTACAATTTACTCCATCCCAAAACATTTTTATGCTTTGAAGAATGATTGACAATTGTATTCAAAGAAAGAAACTTCTTCACTCTTATTTGCAGTACGCACGCAAAACAAAACATTCATGGACACTTGCGGTGGCTGTGCTTGCAGCTGTGCCATGGACCGCACACCTCCTTTGCCAGCTCTTATTTCGCTTGTGATCACCACAAAAGATGCAAGGCACGCTGCCATACTGATGGGTCAGCAAAGTATTTTGAGAATAGCTTAGCTGCACTGGTTCAAGTGTACTCCTGGCTTTCTGCTCTACTATGGTGAGCAGATTCACCGGGGCAAGACACATTCCTCTCTCTCTTCAAATAAAGGGAATAAGCAGTAGCAAATGGATTAGGGATGTAATGTCTTGACAGAGTTTACCTGGGGTGAGCTGAAGTTTCTGCTTGGTACGCAGTCTAGGAGACTACGCTTTCTTATGGGAATGTGAAAGGATGGGAACAGGAGAGAAAAATGTGGATAACAACTTTGAGGAACCCGAACTATTTTCATTAGTATTTGTCAAGTACAAGAAGTTCTGGAAGCCTAACTTCACTTCATTTCTCAAAATCAGGCCTTCTAAAATGAAAATATTGCAAGTGTACCAATGTGATATTGGTTAGCCATAGTATTGCTAACAATCACCTCATACCTCAAATCTTGGCCAAGGGTTTCTATTTGCACTTTCTATTTGCTTTTGCTTCGGGCTAAGCCTCTCAGATTGTTTTCCATGTTTTTCATCTTTCTAAACGCAGTCTTTTTATAAGGTTCCCTGATTTCATTCTTTCCATATGTTTTCTACTTGGCTTTTGCACAATCACCTGATGTTGTGGGGCTGGGTTCTGCCCCAGGTGCTGTCAGAGAGAGGGGTGGGCCGTGCCCCACCTCGTGCCCCCCCTGGCCCTGGGGCTCCCAGCACTTTCCCCCTGCGGGCACCCTATCCCACCCAGGAGGCAGCGTCACCCTTGCTGTCCCTGCAACCTCCAAAGAGCCACAAGAGCCATCACCCTGCCTCCTGTCTGGCCTCAGCACCTATGGGAGAATTGAGTCACAGTTGCACAAATGGGCAATCTGCAACACCGAAATTAGTGCCAGGTAACTGATAGAGTACATTTAAATATCTGAAGCCCGGGAGGCTCAGAAAGGACAGCCAGATGCATGTGAGGCAACTTAAGCTGGCCAAGAGGGAATTGCCAGGCAAGGGCAGGATTTAGCTCTTTTCTAAAAGGTGGTTCATCTACAAATTTTTGAGTAGATGGACAGAGGATTCCTTTAACCTATATTTCACAGCCACAAATCATTTTCAGCAGTAAGGTAGATGCAAAAGTGTTGTTTAAAATAGCCAAGAGAGGAAGGCTGTCATCGTAGCTGAAATAAAACCATCTATTCCTTACATTCAAGTTCTCCTTATATCTGATTTAGAGCAAGGCTTTGAAATAAAATTGCGTTCCTCCCAAGAGAGCTCCCTTACACTTAGACCGCAGAATAAGCTGAACAAAGTCTTAGTCTGTTTGTTGAAGGTGATCCACTTTATACACATCAGTAGCTGTATGAGTAGAGGCTGGGATCTAAATATAGTAATTTTAACACTCTGTCCAAGCTCAATGAATATTTGAGTATTTTTTACACAGTGGAACAAGAGAGACCGAGAGGGTATCAGAACTGAGCATGTCTACCTTTGCAGTTGTTAGAGGATCTGGGTTTAAATCCCACACACAGATCATGCAAAGGAAAGATTTGAATTTGGATGTCCCCATCCTGCCCAAGCCTTTTCAATATTGACTTCTCAGTGGTGAAGGACAGGGGAAGACATGGTCTTTATTTCAGTGTGTTTTGCCTGAAAAGCATCACATAGGCTCCATAAAGGAGTTAAGAGGGAAGACATACTAACATATTTCTGCAACCTGCTAGAGCTTAGTCATGAATTACATAGTTACGTGTTTTATGATGTCAGGATTTAGACAGAAACATGCAAGAATTTAGGCCCTAAAGATTTTAAGCATCAAAGGTAAGTCGTGAAGGAGTATAATCTAAATGGACAGAAAGGTAAGTTTAATCAACTTCTGCAAGCTTTCCTACCTTGAATTTGTAACAGAAGAAAGATGTCTTGATTTGCAGTCACTTGCTCTAGTGAGAAATCTACACTGAAACAAAAATCCATTTAACCTCTGGCAAGAACTCTTGTGGTTTTCAAGGAAGAGAAAAATTCTCAGCAGGTTTATAGAAAGGCTGGATCTCCTCATCTGAATTCTTTGGCTGCCATATGTTAAAACTATACACACACAGCCTATCTTGAAAAAACACAATGTTGAAAGCCACATAATTCAGAAGTTAGGAAATGGTAGACTTAAGTGCTGTCTTTGTGACCATAACCCAGCTGTTTTGCGCATATGCATTAAGGTAGGATCCCAGGTCATCTTTGTCTTGTCCAATGCTCAGCATGGAAGAGGTGTCCCTAACAAGCAGGTATTTAAAAATTGTTTTCTCTGTGTGTTTAGTGTGTGGTCCCCAGATGTATTTACTGCAAACTGTTTAAATGCTAGTTGAGACAGAATTGGGTTTTTTTCCTTGCTTTTTCCTGTGATCCGCAGGACCATAGTGCCTATGTGGGATAGCGTCTGTATATTTCCCAGCTCAGCGGAAGCTGGGAGCACACAGCGGGCTCTGGCATTGTGTCTCCAAGTCTCAACTGACAGGATATTGGAGGACCTGGACTTCTTCAGCGGAGTTGTTTCATCACCATCCTGCACATTTAACAAGTCAGCAGGTCTTGGAAGCAATTGAAGTAGTTAGTTAAAATCCCTATTGCCATATATACATGGGGGGTGGGGGTGGTTGTTAAGATTACTCTTTTGCATGCTTCACTTGGCAATCTTAATAACTTCATCACAGCTCAGTAATTTTCCAGCTTGCTTGTTTTTCAGGACAAAACTTTGAGATGTAGCTGGTCCAGGATGATGGCTTCTTTTAGCTATTTGAGGATCCCTTTGGGACAATTTTCAACCCTAAGGTCCCTCGAAGAAAGTGGTCTCCACATCTTCTGCGGTGCTGCCAGCAGCAATGGGGACAGACTCTCTGTACATGATCATTTCATAGCTGCCACTCGTAGCACCTTCCCTCAGCTTCAGCAAAGATATTTTCATCATCATAAAAAATACTCATCAAGCAGCAGTTTAAGATCCCAGCACAGATGAATTTTCTTGTCTTCTCATGCTGCTTCAGATCAGCCACACCCATTCCAGCTATTTGATTCTTGTGAAATATTTTTTGTGATCCTTGAGCACACGATAAAAGTAAACTCTATGCTTTCTTTTGTTTCTGATAAATCTTTTCATGTTTGCCCAAAGTACCAGATACATCCTATAAATTTTGCTCAGTATTTTCCTTGACAAATGATGAGTGGACTTCAAAAGGCAAAGAGATTTTGCATCTTTAAGCACCAATCCAAAGTAGAGATGCTCTGAAGAGCCCACAGTTTCTTTCTGAAAAATCTTTCTGAAGGCATTTGAGTTTACAAAGGTTAAAAAAAGAGTAGTTAAATTGCATGGTGCATATCATTTAAAAACAGAAGCCTGTTGCTTCTTTAGTGTTCTCTCAAAAAGGCATGAAAAGAGTTGTTTCCTCAGGGTAGCTGAGCTCAGAGTACAGCTGGAGTTCCCTCTGCCTGTGGTTTTTGATATCTCCTCTGTTCCTGTTTTTAATACATGGGCAAACTTAAGACAAGGGTACAGTGAATATTGCCTCACAATTTACGTTAGCCTGTGGAGTCACAGTGTGGTCTGAAGAAGGGATGGCAGCGTGGCCTAACCAGAGATGGTTTCTCATGGTATTTCTGGCTGTCTTCTGGCCTGAACTCAGGAACCACAGAGTCATGTAGGAGTTATTAGCATGGGGTTGGAGGGTTTCAGCATTATTTTCTTCAGGTCAAGGGTTTCACCTATAAACTTCAACTTTTCCTGTGGAAAATCTCATGCCGGTGATTCACAGAACAGAAAGTGAAGGGACAGATTAGAAGAAATGTCATGTGAACTGTTTGTTATGTACCTGGGCTCTCCTCTGCCACTGTAATTAATGCTCTTGTAATGAAAATGGTGGTCAAACTCACATGGGAGAACATCAGACTCCTGCTTTTATGCGAGGAGAAAGTCAGGTACACTTAGAGGGTATAGGAACTGCCTGTTGCCTGACAGATCTCAGCTCTGCACTGGTAGATTTGTTTATGCACATTTTGGTTTCCAGTTCTTATTAACTTCCTCTTCTGTGTCCTACAATGTATCAGACAGATCAGCCTAAAGTATTGGCAATTGCAGCCAGTTGGTTCCTGCATCTGACTGAAGGGGCTCTGTGGGCCGAGTCCCTTCCTCCATCCCCTCACCGAAGCCCTGAGCACTTGGAGGAGGTTTGCCACCCTTACGGAGAGCCACCCTTTCCTAAGAGCTACCGTGAAGCAAAAGAACATCTACTGAGGGTCGTGGCTTACAGACCTCATTGGGTAAGGGGGGTGATTCTCTGTGTTCACCATAAATCACTCATAAGTGCTGCAAATTACTGGCACCTAAAGCTGAAGTCCTGCGTATTCTTACTTCTTGCTATGAAGATCTAATGAAAAATGAAACTTTGCAAATGTATGGGGAATGCAAAACTGAGCAGCAGTTTGGGACTGAAACAATTGTGTGTCTTACAACAATTTTGGGAAGCTGGGCTTAATCTGGAATTTTCCCCATAGTAATTCAAATCATTTCTCTAAGTGACTTGAGTGACCTTTTTGTGGCAACACTCATGTTGCTATGGTGAGGTTTGTATTAATATTAAAAGGTGCTGTCAGACCGCATGCCTCCACTGAGACATACAAACACTTGAAGGTGGGAAATCTGCCAAGATATTCTACACACTTACGAAAAGGAATGCATGGTTAATCATTGTTTTGCTCAGAAGGAAGCCACGAGAGGTACATTTGTACCTTATGTCTGCACCACTCTTCAAGCATCAGAACAGAGCAAGGCCTAAAACTGCACAGAGTTGTTTGCAAATATTAGAAAAACGTTTGAAAATACAAGTGGCTTGACAGGAATTTTTCAGAATTACAGGTATCTAGGTTTATCTAGGAAGGAAGACAAAGCTCAGACAGATATATTTTCGATCTCAATTATACCTAAGAAACTTCACTGTCTTCACTGGTTTTGCAGAACATTTGGAAATATATCAAAAGCCTATGAAAGCAGAAAATAGAAAAAAAATCATTTTTATAATTATTCTAGAAGGTTCTTCACAATGTTTGAGGATTGAGTACTGCTTTCTTAACTCTCTATAGTCCCACATCTAGGAAGAAATATTTTTCAACATTACTGCTCTTTAATCTGAACACTTTCTATACCCTACTTTCTTTAGGTTTACATGAATGCCAGCCAGTATATGCGGTTGATCTATAGATACATTTCATATAAGTTCCATAAGCAATAAAGGGTTAAACAAATACCAGATTCAGTTAATTGTTTTTGAGAGCCACAAAAACCTGATTTTGAGTTCGGCCTGGAGGCATAACTCTGGGTATTGCCCAGACCAGTGATGTGATGGATGGCAAACACTTCTGTATTTACAGTGGCACAGTGCCCAGCCTTTATACTGTCTGCTTCCTCCTCTTCAGAGCCCATGAGGTCTTCATTTATTTTTCAGAATTACAGTCCTCAAATGGTACCAGAATACCAGACTATAGCTGAGACATACATGTCTCCAGCCCAGCCTTGTATTTTATGGGAAATGTCAGTCTCTAGATAAAGAGCCCCAATAGCTCTAATTAGCAGAAAGCCTCGTTATATCCCTAATATCAGAATGGTCAATTGTAAATCAGTAGATGAGGTCATTATTTTCAATCAGACACTTCCGTCAAACACCAAAACTTCATAGCTAAGAAAGCAGAGACTTCTTACAAACCACTAATTCTCATTCATTTCATAAGTAGCTTAGCAGAGTTCACATGAACATATGAATCATTCTATTTATCTTCTTTCATCAATTTATTTTATAACTGTTCCAAAGAAAACTCTTTTATAACAGTGATTTATAATGTAATAAACTTTCCAGTATATATTCATGCTATTATTGTTGCAAAATGAAGACCTCTTTTTTTTTTTCTTACTGTTTTTGAGGAAGTGAATATTTGGATTGTGAATAACTATTTCGGTCCCATTAGCAATAAACTTCAGAATCCCTTTGGCTAATTCAATGAACGATGCAGCAACTTACAAACCAGTAGTTTCTGCAGACATACTTTTGGGAGGCCACAGAGATGTAAAGAGAACAAACCTATTTTATGTTTAGGTAACAGAGTTTAGTCACTTTTAACACTTACAGTGTTAAACAGTGAGGCTTTTTCCTTTAGTTTTACACTATTGGGTGAGAATGGACTTCCTCAAGAATTCACATGCACTGAAAATGTGTACCATCTAGAGCACACTGAGGATTGAAACTCTTTTTAAATGCACAGAACAGATGCAACAGAGCCACTGACTAGTGTGATTCAGCTGTGGATTGTGGAGAGCCAAATAGGTCTGTGATAATACTACTGTTCCCATACTTGTCCTATCCTTGAGATTTCAGATATAAAGGCCTACTGACATCATCCGCCATATTGATTTCTGTTACGCCTCTCTAGGAATTGAAGAGAAATCATGAAAACAGAGATTTTAAAGTTAATGAAAGACAATACAATGAAAGAGAATGGAGGGTGAAGCCTACTGGAAGTTTTAATGCCTAGAGAGTGCATGTCTGCATACAAAATAACCCTTGCTGTAACAGCATTACATTATCAGAGTTTAAGCCACTTACAAAATTTCTTGGTAAACAATAACTTTTGGCTACCTACACCCTGTGAGGAATATATATTCGTCTTACAACTTACAAGGAGATTCAGTATGAGATAGTTGCTTCTAGTATAGGGTTGGGGGGCAGTTCTGCATCAGGAGTTTGATTAATAACAAAGCTATTGAATGAAACTTTGTTAAAGTGACTTCTGCTGGGTGGAAACCTCTGTTATACTTAACTGGAGTTCACTGTGCTTTTCTACTGCTGTAATGGTGGAGGAAGCAAACTTACAAATTATTTGTTCTCAGTAAGAACAACAATAAAACTAATATGCAGCAACTCTTTAAACTTTCACTTAAAAACTATTTTTAAATTATATACAAAACATCTGTTATAGATATTCAAATATGTGGGACTGTCTTCCAGATGTGAAATAATGTTTATCAAAGGATGGAACAAAAAACAGTTATCACTGAAGTAGGTCAAGAGGGAGGTCTCTGAATTACACAGATCTACCAGTGCTTCGTAATAGGCAAGGGGTTACGAAACAAACATGTGATCATGGTCAATATAACTTTATTTGCCTTATGAATAGGGTACTTAACAGGACACATCTCTAACTGAGACAAGCTGGGATTCAGTGGAGTAGCCTGTAAATAAGAAGCAGCCTTATCCATACAATTTTTGTTGCAAGTACATTTAACCTGAAGAGTATCTGTCATGTTAACACAGAGATTAATTGTGGTGCTTAGGCACAGCTCCATCTTGAGTCACGCCTTCCCTGAAGGAGTTTGGAGAGATGAAAATACTTCCCAGGACTCCTGAGCATGCGGTGTGAATTTGGTGCGTGTACCAGCCACAGGACTGTGCTTTGTTCCTCTCAGTGGGCTGGTCCCTTCTCAGTGGGACCATCAACACCTTCTGTGAGCAGAAACCAGTAGACACCAAGACTGAATGCAGCCCCTACTTTATAGCCGTGCTAACTAATGTCACGCTTTCTACAAAGGCTTTCTCTTAAAATTTGGGCTTCCAGCCAAATCTTTAAAATGCTGATGTACCCTCCCCTCTGGAATTAACCGTTGCCCTTCGTTTTCTGATTCACTGACACATCTGTTTCTTCTGTGCTGCTTTTACAGACTTTCAAGTCATCTGGTATATGCAGTTTTCTCATACTGTGTGTGCAGCCATTTATTTTACTGCCATTATTACAGAGTTTATTTCTCCCAATAAATGGATGTCAGAATTTTAAAAGGGCCACAGCATCAGAGGCATTTTAGGATTCTGAGATCATCCTGATTCAATCTTTTCCTGTTCAGAAGATAGTGCAGACCAGGGCTGTCAACTGACCCACTAAACCTTTCATAATGTATTGGTGGTCCCAAAAGTCATGTGAAGCTGTAAATATTGCATGGTTTCAATGTAACCTTTTCTGATCTTGAAATTGAATGTGAAAGCTAAATGAAAATATCGGGAGTGATGAGGTGAAGGCTCCATTCGCCAAAGCTAAAGAAAGTTCTTGTGTGGGATCATGAAAGGAAAACTTCTGACCGTGCACTGTTTAGCAGTTCACTGCAATAACGAACGATAGTAGAACGTTGCATTCCAATCAAAGCCATTTTGATCTTTGCTTGCAAGCAGAGATATTCTGTGTCCAGATACATAACAATGAGGTTGTACTAGAATTCCTATAATGCTCCTCCAGAACTTTTCAGTCTGCATTACAAGCATCTAAATGAAAGGGTCAGCCTTCTGGAATTGCTCACCACTTGAAAGCTTCAATATTTAAATGCCTCTTCTTTTCAGTAAGGTATAATACTTTATGATGGAGAACCTAATTGACATCAATCAAATAGACATGAGGAAAATAGTTAGACACTGTTCTTCTGATAGATTAATAGATAATGTGTCATTTTTCTAGTTTGAGGTTTCAAGCTTTACTGCTTCCACCTGTGTTGCCACCCGGTTCTTGATTTCATGGTTCCATTTTTTTTTACATTCGGCCCACTCCTAAAGCAACATGGTATCTTTAGTCCTACTTCCCATGGTACTTCAGTAAATCCACTCCATGATTTGGCAGAGTAGGATGATTAGGTATTGTTGGTATATTGAAACAGCAAGTAGAGCTGGTTTTGATGTCTGAACAAATCTGCTTTGGCAAAAGGCCAGAAAAAAGGGAAGGAAACAAGCTCATGACCTCCAGGCAATTGCTGGCAGCTCTTTGGGGAGCCTGCTGGGTCATGATAGTGAAAAAGTCATCACTATAGGATGTGGTATTTTGTCTCTGAGAAAAAAATGTATTTTCAATAAAGTTGTTTTACATGTAACAAGGATTCTGTTACACTTCTAAATAGAATTATAAAACAAATTAAAGTATTAATATATAAAGCAGATATCACCTATATGCCGGTGCTTCCCATGCAGTGATCCTGGTATCTGAATACAAGAAGTACAGGGTATTGCTTCAGATCAAAACGTATGCTACTTTTTCTTATACAACTGTTGACCTTTTAAAGATGACTGCTGGACTGTGAAAATACATTCTTACAAAACAGAATCTGTACACCTTTGCATATAATTAGATAAGCCAAACTCTTATTTACCCAAGGAGAAAGAAAAACAACTCCCCAAAATGCCCTCCCTCCCCAGTTCAATGAGTCATATGATTTCTAGCAACATCCTGGTTTTATTCAATGTTCCATCTGTGTTGACTAAGGCACCAAGAGGTCAAGTGACTTCAAGGGTGGCTTTCTCATAAAGGCAGAGCCAGCAGCTGTCTAATGGAGAAAAACATAAAAACAGAATAATATTGGTTGACACTGGAGCATTTAAATAACTGCAGGCTGGGAGGAGATGACATTTTCCCGTTTCCCCAGAGCAGCTAAGTCTTTAGAGAAGTTGCTAGTGAGATGACTACAAGCACTGGGCTTTTCACTGAAGTGGCAGTAGTAGTTTTCCGTTTCCTAGCTCGGATCTCTGATCTCTAGGCAACGCACTTATGTCCATAAACATTTAGCTGGTCTGCACCTATCCTCCTGATGCCAAAAGAACTTTAAAATCAGTTTAAAGAGAAGAAGAGGATAGGCTTATCACTCCTCATAAAATGTTAAAATCACACATAAAATGTAAAAAATCCAAGGTGGACCTGAAGCCTTTTATTTGGACTTATTTTCTCTTTGATTCTTAAGAGCAGTGCTAGACACAAAAAAGTCAATATTTGCCAACATCTACTCCCTGGCAGAGGCTAAGGTAAACGGTAATCCTTTCAGCCTGAACAGAGGCATAATCTCTGCGTGAGTGGTAATGTGTAGAAGGTGTTGGATCACTCCAGTGCCTAATTCCTGGTCAGGGGGAGAGGGTTTCTGGCCGGTACAAAGACAGACACTGGCAGCGCTGTTCACACAGACACTGCTCTGCTGCCTTCCTCCATGGCCTGCTATTGAAACAGCGTCCAACACAGTGCTTTTACCAACACAAATGATCTAAGTGAGAGCTAGGAGCAATGCTCTTGCTTATACATCTTGATCTGAATATGCTTTTTTCTTGTGTCCATTAGTTGTGGGTCGCATGCTGCTGTGCAGCCAAGACGCAGCCAGGAAGCCCAGCAGATCCTGAGTGGGGACATGCTCTTGGTGCAAAGGAAGCCCAAGTGGCCCTTGCAATAAACCTGGCCTTGTCAGCCAAAAAGGCTGATGCTATCCTGAGTTATACAACCATTTTGAACAAAGTAGGGAAGGAGGAAATCAATATTTAATATCTTTTGCAAAGCGGACTGGTACTGCCACACGAGCTGAGCCCTTCCTCCTGTTGCAGATGGGGCATCACACTGGAGTTCAGCACAGCTCGCTCTGTCCCCTGGCCGAACCAGCTGCACTTCCGTCAACTCTGCGAAAACAAACCTTCACACAAACAATTTCACTTTCAATAAATTTCTAGAGGGGTTTTTTTTTTTCTTTTTTTGGCCTTTAGTGCACTCCATGCCCAGGCCTCTGTCCAGCAACAATACCTGAGGCTGTAGCATGAGGCAAGCAAGAATTCAGATAGTGAAAGAAATTTCCCGTTGTAAAACAGAGATAGTGATGGCAATTTATTCAATGGCAATAATACTTAGAAAGTTCCCATTAATTGGGGCAATTACCAACAATATTCGTGGGCATCAGTCCAAGAATAATACTTTTGATCTAGACAGTTTCACTTTAAAGGGCCAGGAAGGAAAAAAATATTAAGCAGGACAAAGTGGATCTTTGAAGCGGTGCATGAGAAAGGAACTACATGATGTTCCCTGGCATTTCTAAGGCTTGCTCCCTGGCTGCTCTATTCTGAGCCCTTTTATATAATTAAGACAAAGAACAACTTTCTGACAAAACAAATTAATGCAGCTGACTTGTCTGCTGGAAGTGTCTTTATACAGCTGTTGCCCTAGTAGCAAAAGTTTCTTGGGTCAATGGACTCCTATCAATACGGAGTGAACAAAGACAGGGAAGAGGAAGCCCAAAACCATCTTCGGAAGTTTGTACAGTTACAGAGGGATTAAGAAGAAAAGGACTTAAATTTTTAAAGGAGGCATGGATAGAGTTTCAGGACCTATACCCAATATGGCAATCTAGAAACTTCCTGATAAACTTGCCTTTAAATCCACAAATCCTTTATTCTTTAAATTTAACTCAAAAGCCAATCTTGCTCTGTTTTGAATTCTCCCAAAATTAATTCTGTGGAGAGATTTCCCCATATAAGACTCCTGAGAAAAATAATTTCCCAGACCTCCTTCTGTGGCAGGACCAGGTTTCACAAAAAATAGTGGTGATGGTGCCTGCTATTAGTTTAGAATGTTCCCCTAAGAAGTGGGAAGAAAGATTAAAATTTTTCCTCGACTTGAGGAATGCCAAATCTGTATCTTCTACCTCTTACAAAAAGGCTTCAGAAGTTTTTAGGCCAGTACATTAAGGTAAAGTGAAGTCACGGTTAATTTACACTCATGCTAGACTGAAAAGTTACATTCTTAGTGCATATGATCAAATATTCTAGTGAAGGGCATTGGGAGGAAATATTCAGTTTTGAGTCCAATGTTTAAAGTATTTGGGTCAAAGATTCCCATTCCTGAAACATAATCCTGGAAACAAATACTGTTTATGCACATTGAACATCTTACCTTAGAAAATGTATATGCAGCTATATATAAGGGATCCAAAGGTAAGATTCAGCACTTTAATGCTTTTGCTGTTCTTCTCTCCCTGTAAAACAGCAATCCTTTCCTGACATTATCAGAGCATAAAACAAGAGGACTGGAAAGTTCCCTCCTCACCCAGAATATCCCATATCTTGTTGCAAAGTTGCTCTCCTGATATGTGGTTTTGAAATCTTTCATCCAGATGGAAGATCTGATTTACTTCAGCTCTTAGTTCGTGTTCGTAGGCTTTAGCTACAGGGTCATTTAACAGGTCAAAGGTACCCATTTGTCCTTTCAAAGAATACTTTCACTACCTTACTTTTTGGTGTCTGCATCCTTTTTTAGACTGAGCACAGAATTTTTAACATGAAAGTCTAAGGAATAGTTGTCAACTACTGTTGATGCAACTTTCCTTCTGCCATTTTCCTTACCCTTCCTAACAGAGCTTTCTTGCTCTGTCTGTTAATTGGGAGTTCTGCTTAAAATAGATCCACTAGCCTGAACCAGACAGATGTTTACAATGTGAGGTATTCTGAGCAAGAACTATGTGAAAGCTGTGATTTTCATTAAATTATTCCTGTTTCATTCATTTTATATCTTCTAAATTAAAAATTCTGGTAAGCAATATTGGAATATTTCAATTAGCATATAAAATAGTCTAAGTTAGACACTGGAACACTTAAAATGTTTATGAACACATTTTATGATATCACACATATACAAACACTTTGGGCACTGAGAATAAGAAGCTTTACTAATTCCCTCCCAAATTCTGTTGCTTTTTATATCTACTCTTGGACACTGCAGAGGAAGCTTCGCCTCTTTTACAGTTTAATATATATGAGATTGATCTACACTAACCAGGTATTATGTAAATGGACAAATTTGGGGAGCTGGGGTGAGATTGTCTATTCAGACCTTGCTGGAAGATTTTTTTTTGTTTCTATTCTCCTTTTTTTAAAAAAAAAAACCAAAATCACTGATTAAGAGGCATTCAGTGAGTAAAATAGCATAATTCCACTACCATTCTTCCTTATTCTGAATGTATCTGTTTCTCAGAATGAAAATTTCTTCAATTTTTAGAGATTTGGGAAACAGTTTCCTTCAAAGTACTGGTAAGCTCGAGCACTGGTGAACAGATGTGGTGTTAACAGTTGTGGTTGTTACAAGACATGCAGTGTGGTCAGTCATCAGGGAAAGGGTTAAATGACATTCAAAATCAAAGTTTTATTGGCTTCTGGTTTGGTTAAATCACCGTACATGCCTACATTTACCAGCACCACGAGACAATGAGATCTGAGTATCAGCTGGTGTCTGCACTTCACCTTCCATATGATGCAAATACACCCCAGAAAACAATTTAGAGCATACTGCATATGGAGAGCCAGAAGTGACATGGGGTTCCAATTACAGTAAAATGAACCATATGTCTAATTAAATATATATGGTTTTTATTGATCTCCACACTAATTGCTGAAAACAGATGTACATGTTTCATCTAAACAGCAATTAGCTATGGGTAGCTATAATCTGCGATTCTCCCCCATACATCTTTTTCTCACCTGCTGCTCATCTTACCCGTTGTGGAAATACTTTTTTTTTTCAGGCTATAGGTTTCTTTTAACTTGGAATATGCATGAGTTCTCATGCTTGTTCGTATGTCGCATATAATTATCTTTCCCTGGTAGAAAGAAATAAGCAAGTATTTTAAAAACTAGTGATATGTCATTTCTTCAGTTTTACCGGAGACATCTTAAAGATTTCCTGAGGGTGGTGCTAAGCACATTATGAAAATCACCCCTGCAAGATCTGCCAAATTAGGAATACACAGAAATGCTGCAGATGTTTGAATGGAATTAATTTTCTTGGATATTTCTTGATGAGGAAGATTTCTATAAAATTATTTCCCTAAAACTGTACAGAAGTAGGAGCGACAAAAGTTTTCAATGCATTTCCAGTTTTAGCAAAACATACATAAAATAAAATGCCTTTTTTTCAAGCAAAAATGAAAATACAGCAGCAATACTTTTCATTATATTAATCTAAGAAAAATTATATCTCGTTGGTAGACACAAAGTCAATGAAAAAAGAAATTTCAGAAAGAAATTCCTGAAGTAAGAATATGACTTATAAATTTTTACAGAGTTGAATAAATGAACTCTGAAATCATCTTGCCCAGCTGCATTCTTAAATGCATTCGGTTTTGCAAACAGAATTTTAACAGTGATGTAAATTACATTCTGAATAGCATAGGATCTTTAGCTGCAGTACTCCAGCTTAAAGCAAAAATAACTTGTCAGAGCTTTTCTGCTTTTAAACATGACTGTACCTTAATGATTTGTCATATAGAGTTTTTTCCCATAATTTTTTACGTTATCCTTGTAGACATTATGCTGTTGAACATCCTCACTCACTGAAAACATTTGGAAAGATAAACAGCATAAATGAAGTAAATTCTTTTTTCTGTTACATTTTCAGTGAGGTCTTTTTGTAAGAAAAAAGTGCTGCTTGGAAACATTTCCCCAATAAAAGATTTCTCTTTCAGTGGACCATGAGATATGTGTGTAAATTCTTAGTAGTGTATTTTGCCAAAGGGATTGCTCTGCCTTGCTTCTACACCAGGTGTAATTACACACTAACGGGTATTTTCACGATCTGCGTTGTCTCATTTTAGGCATGGGGCTTAGGTGTGTTTCAGTGAACTGAGAGGCTTATCTTTTCCTCATAGTCAAAGGGAGAAGGGTGGAAGCCTTCAGAGAGTGGGGAGAGGAAAAGGGGGAGGAAGAGAAATGATACCTAAGTTAGATGACTGAAATGGTTTAACCAGTGTCAGTGTTCAACATGTCAACCACATTCCCTGTATTTGTAAATATTCCCAAATGTGCAACTTAAATAAGGTGAAACGCAGTCTGAAAGCCAATTTAAGTTTATTATGATAATATTGTGATCAACAAAAAACAGTTTATGAAAGCCTGTAAATTTACAGGTGACTTGCACATTTGCTGAGAAGGTTCCTGACCTTCCAGAAGAGATCATAATGTCAAGGAACGGTTCACAAACAGAGTAACGACTTCGCTTAGTGAGTAACCTACATAACGGGGTATTCGGTCAGTTATACGTTTTCCTTGTCTTTCTTTCAAAGTCCACAAGTTGCTTTATCCAGCATAGGCAGAGATGAGCCACACCGTTTTAATCCTGATTTGAATGCAATGTTTCATGCAGATCAGATGCCATTCTGTTTCTGGTCTTTGCTATGGTCTGCTTTTTGGGAATTAACATATTCATAAAACCTCTATCAGTATTGCTGAAAAGAACAAAAGCCCCCAAAATATTATCTCTCCCACCTCACATGGTCATTCCCCATTGACAATCAGAATTATTTTTGAATTTTTGAAGAAGGAATGAATTCTACCCACATCATTATCAGGAGAAGTAATTACATACATTTCATCAGGTGTATTCATCTAGCAAGACATTTATGAGTGAGGATGGCGAAACTAGTCATTAGTCTGGTAAGCCGGATTCCTTAATATTACCTTTTTAATGGAATAGAGCCTTTATTTGGTAATGCATATTCATTTCAACAGCAGAATCTTTTGTTACGGCCCTGAGAGATGGAATTTGGAGAGATTTTGTTACATTTACACTTCAAGGAAAGATCTGAGTTAAATACTGCACTTGCAGTTCATATATTTTCTAGAAAAATAGTTTCTTGCTTCACATTATGTAATGCTTTAAAGGATGTATTTGAGAACCATTTTATTCTCTTTTGCCTAACTTTCAGAGTGGAATTTCCAAAATGAAAATAGATCAGACTACTTTGTTATCGTACTCTGATGAAGACTTCCTTTTCTG
Source organism: Fulmarus glacialis (assembly GCF_000690835.1). Taxonomy (NCBI): domain Eukaryota; kingdom Metazoa; phylum Chordata; class Aves; order Procellariiformes; family Procellariidae; genus Fulmarus; species Fulmarus glacialis. The sequence goes on along the minus strand of NW_009201031.1, from coordinate 18,478 downwards.
AAACAATCAACTCCCTTTTGTTCTGTTTACATTCATGGGTCATATTGAGTAATGCCATCTCTTGACAGAAATACAGACGAGTGAGTCATGCAATGCAAAAGCTAGGGCAGAAGATAAGAAATACTCATGTTAAAGACAGACTAAAGGCCAAAGATCCTGCCTCTGTCAAAGGTCTGTTTTTGGAAAGAATGCATGAAAACTGCAAGCATATATGTCTCATGTATCTGCAACAGTCTGTCTTTGAGGCACTTAACAGTGCTTAACAGTCCTTGATAGATTTTTCTTTCAAAACTCTTCTCTAGGATAAATATTTTTGATTTAGATAAATCTGGTAGCAAATTAGGATTCAGTACCAAATGCATCATGTGTTACTGAGTACCACACTGTAATCATGTGTGTGAAAAATAATGCCTTTAGCTGTTCTTACACCTATTATCTTTTCTTTGAGTGCCTCCACCCCATCCTTTCTTATAAGAAACGGTTAATTATTTGTTGCTCAATCATTCATGAATTCCCAGGACATATGTAAAATTTTTCACCATCTAGAAGTTATATCCATACTTAGGAAAATCTCCCAGGTCCTTCTGTAGAATAATAACTGTTAAGACTACAGATTCAATAATGATCAAAACTGCCCTTTTGCCTTATGCTAAATGAAAATCCTACTTACTTCTCTGCTTATGGGCAGACAATGCAAAATGAGGCAGTAATGGTGTGAGAAGGATGAGGACAAAAGCAAGTTCAGTAAAACTGAAAAGACTTTTTTTCAGGTCTTTATGAAAATTCTTCATCACATATACAAAGTATTTTTCCGCAGTGGTTGCCTTATCTCTAACTAGATATGCAGTCTTGCATAAGTAAAACAGCAGAGTTTTGGTTGATAACATCTGACCTTAAAAGAATGGTTGGGGTTTTATTGATTTTTCTGCCTAGACTGCATTTACAGTTGGGATGATTAATTAATGAATTTCTAGTTCCAGAAAAAGATTATTGTTAATTAAACTGATTAGCACAGAAGTATTTTATGGCTTTCCAGCAATTAATCTTTAAGTTAAACTGATGTAGGAGTATCTTTTTCACTCCAGCATTTCTAGTTTGTACAGATACAGTAGTTGACTGTTACTGATGTCAACAAGACATTAACACAGTTATATCAGAAATGCAATGTATAGAATGTCATGGGACATTAGTATCATTTGTTAATAGGAAAATATATTAATGGCACTGTGAGTTACATATGGACCTCTGTCATATACTGTACACATACAACTTTGTGCACATTGTTGTGTAGATAGTATGGTGGCTTGCTGCCACAATGTACTCATTTAGACAGTGAAAAAGTACTTAACTGAGCTGCAATACACAATCTCCTCATCATTGAGAAAAATTCATGGATTGCTGGTAGCAATACAGAACAAGAATATTTACAAGAAAAAGAAGCTCTTTGGGTCCTGAAAAATAAAAGGAAAAAGGAAAATGGGAGAGACATTGAAATGTCGCCAGGTTTAGTTCGAATAATCACGACTTGCTGCAGTGATGTGTTATATACACAGATTAAATGCGCATTATATAACATTGTTTGTAGGAACCGTGCTATATTGGATAACATCTCTGCATTTAAGAAAGAACAAAAAATTCCAAAAGGCTCAGCCCTTGGGAAACTGCCTCACACTGACCTAATTACTTCATTAAGCTTGGATTGAATAGTTGATCCTAAAGTAGATAAAGCTGAAAGCAGGAAAATAGAAAATTCTCCCTCTCTCCCTCTGTCTCTCTCTCCCCCTGGGAAGAAATGTCATTAAGATGATGTTTTGTATCATAAAAGACCAATCTTGCTGTGTGTCTCTGTTCAGGAAATTGGCGTAGGTAACAAATGCATTACACTGTGCAAGAGCTGCGATAATTCATGAAAAAAGAAATACCCATAATCTTCACTTTGAAAAGGTGGCTGCAAACAGGAAGAAGGTTTGTGGTTTGTGGGGTTTTTTTTCCTTCAAGTACAAAGGAAAACATGGAGAAAAGGAGAGAGCTGAAACAGGAGAAAAGGAAAGAGAATAGGGGAGGAAGTGCTTGGGCTGTCAAAAAAAGTGAAGAGTGAGGGAAGGAGGGGGGAAACCAAAAGCTTTCAAGAAAAAAACTAAAATTTGAATCCCATCATAAATGGCATAGGAAGACAGTGAACAAATCTGATGAGAAAAAATATATTTTTCTCCTTTAGGGACAAAAATTGAAGAGCAAAGCAGGGGAAGAGCTTGATATTTCTGTTGTCACTAACTATAGTGCAAGACAGTCCCCAGTGAAAACAAATTCTTTCTGTGACCACTCCAGTATCCCCTGAGTGATCTGAAATCCCTCATCAATTTTGGGATTAGCAGGATAGCAAAGGCACTCAGCTTTCTCTCAGTGTGCCTGCAATGTACCCAGAGGGTGCAGAATCTCTTTCAAGATGATTTCCATATCTTTTTTAAAGATTACTGGGGCTGCACCAAAAACAAAATTGTGCCAGTGAAATAACTAGTCTTAGCTACAAAATTCTTCACCTTATCTCTGAATTGTTCAAGCTTCCCCTTGCAGCCATGTGACCTTGACAAGCTTCCGTCAGCTGTATTGGAGATCCCCATACTGTAAAACCTGATTTTCACAGATATGTGTAACTAAAAGAAGTGTTAACTTTTCCTTTGAACTAAATCGATAGATTGCTGTGATAATGGTCCTCACAAGAAGCACTTTTCTGAATTCTGTCTCATAAGATATGTAAAACCAAAGGTTATAGCACTGCAGTCCTAATCTCCCTAACACCACAGCAACTTGATATTCCTTTGCCTTTGTGTCCATATTTGCTCTCTTACCTACAGTGTTGAAGTGGGAGCTGATATTTAGCTGTCTATCTGTCATGATTCCCAAGCACATGTGGTCAAAATTTAGAATTTTTATCTCATGGGAAACTGAATTTTCCATAATTTTTGTTCAAAAATTGAAGCTTCATGAGAAATAAGAATACCAAAAATAAGTTTTCACAAGGGTTGTTTCAGAATAAAGATTCTCTTCAGAATCTCCAAACTTTGTCTCAGATGCTTTTTTTGTTTCTGTATTGAGACAAATGTTTTAACTTCACCCCATACCATACTATATATCTTACAGTCACTGCTTACCACTCCTAATACTGAGATGTTAAAAGATGACACTATATAATAGTTGAAATAGTCTATTCTATCTTTAAAACCATTAAAGACAGCTGCTATTCAGTGCTGATTGAAACATCTTATCTCCTTTTAGAGATCAAAGTGTATACTGTGACACTGACATAGCATGGCATTTGGATATTCTAAATAGATGGTCTTCAGATGATCCCTATGGATCTCAGATTTAAATTCCACTGAGAAGTAAATCACATGATCCTGACTTCTTCTGGATTTCGAATAATTGTAATATTCCTTTTAGAGGGTAAGATCTTCCAGAGAAATATGAAGGCTTTTAGTGTAAGGGCTTCCTAACACCTGAATAGACATTTTCCTGGTAGTTGGTGAGCCCAGTAAAATAACAGCTTGTACATAGCCTTGCAGAAAGCCCTCAAATGTGGAGAAAAAATGGACAGTTAAATAACGAGAGGCTGGATCAGTGGCTGAATTTGCATGCAGAGACTTTGCAACCATAGTCCTCGGGCTGGACAAAGCTGCCTTGACTGAATTTCCCTCATAAGGGTGGTACTTTTGAAAGATCCAGGAAAAAAGAATTTAAGTTCTACAGCTGGAGAATAAGCTCCAGTTTTGCTTCCAGGTAAAATTAACATTTTGAACACAGGTTGTATTTCGAAAAGTCCATGGGGTTAAAAATTGAAGGGATATCAAAATACCTTCAAACCATTGCTGTGCTAGCCACCTTTCTACTATATTTAGTATACCTAACAAGGACACAGATAATTCAAGGTTAAATAGACTTCAAATCACATTACTTACATCTCAGAGGCAAGTAAAGAGGAACGGTACTGTATTTTAATTTTTTTATTCAGGAATTTGCTTAAGGATCTGCATAAGAATAACCAGTCACCAGACTCCAGCCTGGCTGGGTGTAATATTATTGCAGAGGGCTGATGGCTGGAAATGCTCCGGAAGAATGTGAGTAAACAACCATGTTAATTCAACTTGCATAACTGTATATTCAGGATCCAGATGCTTGAGAGTGAACTATTAATGGCCGACTTGGCTTGTATATTTAATTGTATGTTGGATGTTTCATCGCTGTACTCTAATATGCATTTGGACTTAAGAAACAAACAAATATGGGATAGTTATTTTAATGTAATAAATGGAGACAATGAATAACAAACATACTACAGTCTCCTGCTTCCCCACTGTTTTCCAAGAAAAAGAAGTCTCCCGAGAGTAGGACACTTTTCTCTAATTTTCTAATCAGCCACATTTGTGGTTAGTTGAGCTGTTTCCATTTGCTACCATTTATTTTTATTATCCTTGCTCCCCCATGTGAGAAAGAGATTCTGTGGTGGGAGGGTAGAGGGTGGGGGAGAGAGAGAGAGAGAGTTAAAGGGGAGAGACAGACAGACAAAAAATAGACAATATTATATTGCAGAAATCCTGGCATCCTGATGTCACAGTGTTAGCTCCAAACTGCTACCATATCCTGAAAACAGACTACTATTTTTTACTATATGAGTTGAGTAGAATAAAGAATTTAGCTCAATCGAGAAATAAAAAGCTTTCCACTGTGACAAGCATTAATGTTTTATTGAAGTATGCCCACTGTGTCCAATGCTACTTCGTAAGATAAAGGCCGTGTCATTGACACAAGCTTTTGTGTTTCAAAAGTCAAAGAACCACCCTGAAATATGTTTTAAAAACATGCCTTGTAAGATTTAGCCACCGTAAGAACTTTTAATTGCATTACTTCAGTACAAAAGGACATTAGCCAATGCACTTTCCAATATTGTGTGTAGACATGGACATTTGCACCTTCATAACATTCCAGCTCTTGAGAAGTAAGTAAGTTCTGCATGAACATTGTATGATTTTTTTAGTATTCTGTAGGTAGCAAACATCATAAATAAATAGTTGTGGAAATTTGGTTGGATAGAGGCTGCAATTGAGTCATTTGGACTGAAAGTCACTTTTCATTCACTTCCTGTGAAACTTCATGTTCATTTTATCTGCAAAGTTATTTATGAGATGAGAAGTTGTCATGATTATGTGCTCACAGAAGTGCTCATGCCAGAGGTATGCAGTGGTCATTAGAAACACTTCTGCGGGTTTGGGAACCATCCAGCGGGGACCAATAGGTAACTGACAAAGGAAAAACAGAGATACGTTTGCTGAGTCAATTGCTTGCTAATAATAGATCTCCCTGCTCTAGAGGCTTATTCCTTGCTTTGCACGTATTGCTGGTTAGGCTTAGGTTACACATAAACACAAATGTCATGACCCATGTCAAAAAACTGAGAAGATACTATCCTTGGAAATGTAGCTTTAAGCTTTGTTTTCATAAATACAGGGAAGCAAAAATAGAATCACTGTGGATAAATATGTGGAGATGTGAAATCCTCGCTGAGCACGATGGGGCCCGGGTATTTGTGTAGAGATTTTTCTCTAAGGAAGGACCTGATTGTAGCCTGTTTTCATGTGACTTGGTTACATTACCAGCTCTCAGGAGAAAGGAGATGATATATTTGTGCTCTGAATTTCTAATTAAAGATCAGTGTCCAAATGAATTGGAAACGACTGACAAAAATATAGGTATGTAGATCATTGATGGTTTGACTGATTGATGACTGCCACATCTGAGCACCCAGAAGAAAATCATACAAACACTCACTGCGTATGTATACAAATACAAGTCTGATCATGAGTTCTCTGAGGCAGCAATCTTATTTTAGGTAACACACAACAGGATGCACAACCTGGAGGAGAGACAGGTGGAATAGGGGTTTGGGAGGACAAGAGTAATGATGAAATTAATAGATTGTCCTCCAAGAATGTCAGACACAATTGATACAACTCAAATAATACAATCTCATGTTGTAAGAACAACAACACACCTTCGTATACAAATAGTGCAATCCTGCCATGTTACAAAAAAATCTAGCTGTATAGAGGCAGATCTAAAGAAAATTTAATACAGCTATTACATCCAAGGAGTATTGAACTAAGGCAGATGTTGACAGGGCATAGGACTGAGCTGTCTGAGAAACAAGTGTTGAACAGAAAACGTGTTCAGCTGATTACTGCTATTGCATCTGCAGAGACATTACTGTTTTCCTTCCAACTGCTACTATGCAGACAATTGCATAGAGTGTATTAAACAGTTTTTCAGGTCAATCCCAATTTATTAGTGTAAACGTTTTCATTTGCATTCTGTTAGCTTTCATATGGTTCAAAGCAAAACTTTGTGATCTGGGAAAAAACAATAATTCTCAGAGAGTGTCAGAAATCGATCACGGACATTTTAAATGAGCAGTAGTACTCAATATTGATTTTTTTTTTTTTTTTAGGAGGCAGGGGTGGGCACGGTGGAAGCTCTACCCCTGAGTTGAAGTTAAGATAGATACTGTTTTATACCATCTTGCTTTCTTTAAAACATACTACTGTCAAAAGAGATCTCTCTGATGATAATCCCACAGGCACTTCATGCATAGCAAAGATTGCAATTTATCAGAATATTATCAGGAGTCTCGCTGGCTCTTCAACAGATATTCTATGTAATCCTGTGCGCATCACTTCATCCCATTGATTTCTTTCTTCTGCTATGATTTTTTCACCAATCTATTTAGATTGAAGGTACTGATACAGGAATTGTTTGATCATGGGGTCCTGATTACTACCGGAACTCCAGGAATTACTACCACCCTATAGAAAAGTCTCTGCACAAAGCACAACTTTCTTAGCTGATAAAAAGGACCACTGGGAAGAAGAGCAAATTAGATTTCAATGTATTTAACTTTTCATAATGTATATTTGAAGAAATACATTACATGGAGTGTTTATGTCAGTTGTCTCTCTGCCATTTTCTAAAGACAGGATAAGGAGGTTGGTATGTTTTGTAAGTATGACTTTCTCTTTACAGATCGTAACCTTGTAATTTCAGACAAGTGCTGAAATAGCATGAAGTTTTGAGCCCTCCATGCTTTGTGGAGAACTAGAAAACATTTTCATAGGTACTAAGATCCCGAGGAACCATTTTGGTGATCTAAAATTTCTGATAATACAGGTCCTCAACTTGGGGAACTACAGGCCAGTCAGTCTCACGTCTGTGCCTGGGAAGATCATGGAGCAGATCCTCCTGGAAACTGTGCTAAGGCACATGGAAAATAAGGAGGTGGTTGGTGACAGTCAACATGACTTCACTAAGGGCAAATCGTGCCTGACAAATTTGGTGGCCTTCTACGACGGGGTTACAGCGTCGGTGGATAAGGGAAGAGCACCTGATGTCATCTACCTGGACTTGTGCAAAGCATTTGACACTGTCCTGCATGACATCCTTGTCTCTAAATTGGAGAGACATGGATTTGATGGATGGACCGCTCGATGGATAAGGAACTGGCTCAATGGTCACGCTCAAAGAGTTGTGGTCAACAGCTCGATGTTCAAGCAGAGACCAGTGGCGAGTGGCATTCCTCGGGGGTCGGTATCAGGACTGGCGCTGTTTAACATCTTTGTCAGCGACATGGAAAGTGGGGTTGAGTGCACCCTCAGCCAGTTTGCTGACAACACCAAGCTGTGTGGTGCACAGCTGGAGGGAAGGGATGCTATTCAGAGGGAGTTTGACAGGCTTGAGAGATGGGCCCATGTGAACCTCATGAAGTTCAACAAGGCCAAGTGCAAGGTCCTGCACGTGGGTTGGGGCAATCCCAAGCACAAATACAAGCTAGGCAGAGAATGGATTTGGAGCAGCCCTGAGGAGAAGGACTTGGAGGTGTTGGTTGATGAGAAGCTAAACATGACCCAGCAATGTGCACTTGCAGCCTAGAAAGCCAACCATATCCTGGGCTGCATCAAAAGAAGCGTGACCTGCAGGTAGAGGGAGGTGATTCTGCCCCTCTACTCCACTCTCGTGAGACCCCACCTGGAGTACTGAGTTCAGCTCTGGGGGCCCCAACACAAGAAGGACATGGACTTCTTGAAGCAGGTCCAGAGGAGGGCCATGAAGATGATCAGTGGGATGGAATGCCTCTCCTACGAAGACAGGATGAGAGAGTTGGGGTTGTTCGGCCTGGAGAAGAGAAGGCTCCAGGAAAACCTTCTAGCAGCCTTCCAGTACCCGAAGAGGGCCTACAAGAAAGCTGGAGAGGGACATTTAACAAGGGCACGTAGCCATAGGACAAGGGGTAATGGCTTTAAACTGAAAGAGGGCAGATTTAGATTAGGTACAAGGAAGAAATTCTTCACTATGAGGGTGGTAAGGCACTGAAACAGGTTGCCCAGAGAAGTTGTGGATGGCCCATCCCTGGAAGTGTTCAAAGCCAGGCTGTGGGGTTTTGAGCAACCTGGTCTAGTGGAAGGTGTCCCTGCCCATGGCAGGAGGGTTGGAGCTAGGTGATCTTTAAGGTCCCTTCCAACCCAAACCATTCTATGATTCTATGACTCTATGATTGTATTCTATAATTGTTCCCAACAGTGTATCACTGTATGTCTATTGTCTGTATCAAACTGGATCCAATAAAATATTGAGTAAATATATTGTTTGAAGTATGTAAAATCCTTTAAAAGGCATGCAGTCTTGTTGTAAAGAAAGAAAAGTATGGCTAGTCTATCACATTCCAGGGCAAATTAATCCAGAAATGTAATGATGGTCACAGGGAAAGCGAGAGCCTTTATTTTTAATTAAGATTTGCCTACTCTGTGTTTCCAATCCTACTTTAAGGTGCAATGGCTTTCCTAAAGTAAGTGACAATGGAAGTATCAGAGCTACTATTTATTCTTAGCTATAAACATAGTCCCATCTACTGTGCTATAGCCTAGCTGTCTAACGTACAGTTTTTATCACATACTGGTAATCATTGTTTATTGTGACCCAGATCTGTGCTTCTAATATGTGAAATACCTCAGCAAAACTCAGACTTCTGCATCCTGAATATAGTCTGCTAGCCAACTAAAATGGAAGTCACTCTTTCTGTAGAAGTTATGAATTTATGTTTTTTCTGTCGGCTCAGGTAACATTAGAGTCTCGTAAGGGACATATTGACTATGCCAACGCTAGGAAGTACTACAGATCAGTAAGAGTGGATCTGTTGTGTAAATGGTCCCCTCATTTGGTGCTAAGGATGTTACATGCCCATGTTACATGTTTTGGGACTTTTTATTTCAGGCTATCTCTAGCCTGGTTCAGTGGACTGAATGCCCAGTGATGGCTGGGCATTCCAGCTCCACATCAGCTCAGCTCCTGCAGCATGTAATTGTTTAGTTTCATCCAAAAGGAATCCAGTTTCAGAAACCCTAGAAACATTGCTTGCCAAAATACAGCAAGAGGTGACAATCAAGAAGACTGACTTCAACACTCCTAATCTGAACAAAAATTATTATGTAAACCTGTCATTGTTTTCCCATGATATTTCAGGTACTGCAAAAAACTCTTAGTTTCATAAAACATGTGCTGGTAAGACAAATGCTGCTAGAGTTGCCATAAATCAATTGTCCACACCAAAGAATCAAAATAACCTTTTCTAATACCAGAGAAGGCAGACAGCTTTCTGTGTTACTTACTTTTTAGCTTTGAAGAAGAAATAAACAAAGCATTAAGCCAGACTACCAGCTTCCCCAAAAGGTCATACCTGCCAGTAACATATCTCGGGGGGGTGAATTTCCCATAGATCATGAACAAACCTGTGCTGTAAACATCAAGGTCCCTTCAGATGTTAAAACCGAAAATTGTTGGGGATTTTGTGGAATTACGAACTCCCAACAATAAAGTAGATTTTATGCCTGGCAGGTTAACAATGCAGCACGCTAGTGACTCCCAATAACACTGCGCTAATTATGCTCTCTCTGGTCTATCCCTAAAATTCCAAAGATTTTAAGCTAAGCCCACTCCACCCTGGTCTGCAGGCTGCTTACATGAGCTGCTTGAGAATAGCCATACCACCTCTGCCTGTGATTCTCATACACTAAGCAGCATCTGGCAGCTCCATAGCTTCAAGAAAAATATGAAAGTGAATAAATGCTGGAGGCCTTAGACAAGAATTAGGAAACTAGAATTTCCTTTATTTGTCCATCCAAAATTCTGATTAAAAAAAGTTAATGTGATTTACTGTCTTCAACTGTACTGGGTTATTCAAAGACACTTAGGCAACTGCCCCTTTTCTTAGTGTTTCAAGGATGCATACAGTTTGCTAGGCACATGGTGAAAGATGTTATGCAAAAATGTTATTATAAAGCTAGAGCAGTAGCCCTTCGAGCCAGAGTGGTTAATCAATAGTTGGTTTTGATGGGATATTTCAATTAGGAGAAAAAATGGTGCTAGACTTTGGAGTCTTTGAAGGAGCACTAGTTAGAATAGAAACAATACTACTAAATTCTAGCAGTGAAAAGCACAAATGCAGTAGAAATGTTGCACCTCTAATGTGGTTGGAACAGCAGAAAAAGTTCTTGCCTCCCACCAAGTTCTGAGGCTGAGGCATATGGCAAAAATGTACAAAATCCTTCTCTCTTGGACATAAAACGAAACAAACACTTTCTTAGCCTTCAGCCAACACCTCCACCCCAAAGCCCACTGTCTCCAGACAGGCTTTTGCAAGCTTTTCTGAAGCTCCC
>NW_009201031.1:0-7693 GCF_000690835.1 Fulmarus glacialis | reverse complement strand
TCTCTGTTCTCCAACTGAGAAGCTTCTTTTTCTGCATATACAGTTGAGTAAAACAATATTAAGCAACATCTTTCCACACAGATCATCTGAATTGGCATTATACTTAGGGGTTTTTTTTGTGGAAGCATAGCCTTAGTTCTCTCTTTCAGCTACCTAAAAAGCAGGCTGAATTCATTAGTTCTAGTGAAAGATAAATCCAGCTTAGCTTTATGTTTTGTTCCAATAGGTCTAAAAGGGACACACCGAAATCACCTATTCAAACAAAAAGAAAGATAAATAACTTAATAGATTATCAATGATGAAAAATAAAGCACTAATATATATGCAGTCTTTTCCAGAAGTGTTTCACCTTATCATAATTCAATTCCTGTCCAAATCACTTTTTTGAGCGTGTTCCAAGCCCCATGGTAGTTTTTCTTTCAGTTACCAAGGAAGGGCCATGCTCAGCATAGCCCTGAGAAGAAACTACAGTTTCAGTAAGAATGTAGCTGGAATGTATTCTGTCCCTAACATTCACAATTTTATGACACTTTCTCTCTTTACTGGAAAATCCTGCAGCAACACTTCCAGTTTTCAGTGGAGAAAAAGGTAAAAAAAAAAAAATGCCTAGAAGCCCTATCTTACAAGCTTCTTAAATTTTGGATTTGTTTCTCTGGAGGTTTTCCAGAAGGAAAATAAGACAGATATTTTTAGCATATGCCCAAATGTAAGTACTGGACTACATTTTATATATCACAGGCCTGTTTTCTATAAAGTCTCTAGAAAAAAGGAGCACAATGCTTAACAGGCAGTTAAAACTCTATGGTTATGGTTAATGTTTCCACTATCCAAGCAGAGCCTTGTAAATCCAGGATCCATACAACCTCACAGTTTTCAGACCTGTGTTTAAATTTAACTGACATGAGAATCTCTGCAGATTTCATTCACTAGTGCCAATGCCATTTCCACAACCTTTTGGTATCTGAATGGATAAGTAGCAGCCAATATTTGCATGTAGCTACAGTCCAGCATGCCCTTTCTCAAAAATACCTTAGCACTTTGACAGTTACATGTTGCAATAAAACTTCTTAAAATACCCGTGCGTATGGGGCCCTCCTCCTTTAAGACAGACTGTCTTTGGCAACACAAGCAATGCTCTTCCTGCACCAATAGCTCTAGCTGAACCTGTGGGCTTCATACACTATAGATATTTTTTTCTTTGTTTGGACAAGGTCTTTTATCTAGAAATATCCAAACCTTTTAGAGCCATCCTACGAAGAATATCCCTTTTCAGCATCTCAGGTACAACTACATGATAGTCTGTCTTACTGTTTGCTACTTTTGCCTCATTTCTTATAATCTTACTTTAACTCTTGTTTCTCCCAGAAACCCTGAGATCCTGATGGAATGTTGAATTTGATAGCAGTTGCCTTAGCCAACAAATCTGCTAGTCTCACACTGTCTAATTGAATATATCACTTTCTTTGAAGTTATGTAGAAAAAAATGCATTTCATTATATAAGTGGTCTGTCAGAGCATCTTAGATACAACTCTGATTGCTGAGACAAACAATCTATTCTTATGCTACGACCAGTGACAGGTTTTAGCCAAATACAACCATCATACTACATCTCACAGTGCTTATACTGAACACTGGATTTATCACTCCGTGAAAGCAACATGAAATACAAGTCATATCAGGTGCATCTAGGAGTAGCCCTGGATCAGACTGTGAATTTTGAAGGACATCTAAAGAAAACAGCTGCAAAAGCAAGGACACCTGTGAAGTAGATTAGCTGGCTTAGCATGGGGTGCCTAAACACAAACCTTTCTAACATCCGTACCAGCCATCTGTTACTCAGCCATTCTAGCCTGCTACTGATTGTCGCACACAAAGCTGGACGATAGCCAGCTCCATTTAATCGTGCATTGTATCACAAACCTTCTGATCCAATCTTTTCCCATCTCTGCTAGTGCTTTATAACATACCACCACTGCACGTGTGGTGTGAGCACAAAACAGTCTGCTCTGCAGAGGAAGTCCTGGACTACCATTTTACATGGATCCATCCAGCTCATCCAGACTGCCTCAGGACATATCTGTGGAATCCTACTGTTAACAGGAATGGTCTTCATTAGTGGTAACTAACTTGTAAGTTTGTTCAGTAGCAAATATAAACCTGATTTTAACTTGCCACATATGGGCCCTGGCAAATAAGTCATGCCAAGGTTGCTTTAGAGCTTACATTCCTATGTGGTCCTCCCAAGGCTGGTGACAATGACTACAACAAATTAATAGTCTGTCTTGACAAGACATATATTAACCCAAAAAAGAAGACAAAGGTTGCTTGAAATCACCCCAAACCAGCTTCGACAACTCATGGAGAACACTAAATTGCATTTATACAGTTGTGGCAACTAGTTTCCATTTTTTTTGTTAAAGAGTGTTCTTGCTTCCAGTGCACTGCTATAGGAGTCCAGTCTCTGAAGAATGGTCTGAACTTTTTTTGCAAGCTGCGTGACTGATGTTGACCTTAGTTATACCAGTGCCATGTACACTAATGGAGACTGATAACAGGGAAGTATTAAAGCAGAGAAAATAGTTTATGGTAATACACTGGAGGAAAGCTCAATTGCAGTGAATGTAACGTGTAACCCACTAGTTAGTCTGTTTACCTTGTACTAGACACAATCTACTTGTGGCACCTCAGCTAGTAGGGATCTCAAAAAAAAATTTGTAATAGAATTCTGTGTGCATGTGTATCCTTTAATGAAAATTTAAGAGAACAATATCACACAAAGCAATTAGCAATTAGCAAAACATTAGCAAAATAGTACAAGACAAGCATATTTAGATCTTATATGTTGGAAAACAGAAAAAAAAACCATTTTGTCTCCTACATGCCCTTTCTGTGCACAACCTGGGTTGCCACATACCTGTCTCTGATTTCAGGGCGAGCCAGGGAAGTGCCCTGACATGGCTGACATGCAGGTGCAATATTCTTCCCAATTCCATGTGTTGCGGTGCCAGACTTGATGTAAGCATACGTACCATCTGCACTTAGGGGAAGAGGAAAATAAGATCCAGAAATATTTTACCAAGTTATAAATTTCTGGTGGGAAATAGGCCTCTCCATCCCCAAAGTAAGAGCCACAACTGATCCTTACAATAATAAAGATTTGGAGATACCACTTCATTTTAGAGTCAGTCAGCCAAGTTAAGTCTGTGATCAAAATTAATGTGCAGTGCCATATGAGCCTTCTCCAATTCTGGGATCTATAAAAAGCATCTCAGTACTATCATCTGTTATGATAATATTAATCTTTTGGAAAATGATCTGGGGAGCAGAAGGAGAGATGTTTCAGAAGAAGGAGAGATGCTTCAGAAGATTGCAGAGGGAGACAATGATCCTTTCTGCTAATCACCTTTGCAGATTTGTTCAGCCCTGCTGCACGCTGCTTTTGCAAGCTGCATGACAGCATTAAAAATTGCCTCCCTTATGACAATTCCCTCCCCTCACACACTTCCCTTCCCTGACCCAGAGGCACCAGTGATCCCAGATATAGAGGAGAGCTAGTTGGAAAGGAGTGCCCTGCAGCAGTGGGGGGCAATGGGGCTGTGAGGTCTGCCCCACGGTAGTGAGGGATACGTAGAGAGCCCCGTCATTGCTCTGGACCAAGGGAGGTGGAGGCTGAGGTGTTGCAGGCTGTTGGGGCTCAGGTCAGGGCTCTTTTGAAGCACCTGGGTAAGATGGAGAGGTAGTATCAGTGAGTACCCAGGTGAAACAATTATGGTAGAACTGGCACCTTAAATTTTTCCCTTTTCAATACTCCCAGTGCTGACATACCGTCAAACATAACTTACTCTTACTTCATTTAGCCTCTCTTCACACAAACAAGGTACATGCTTATGTATTTTATTACAAAGGACTGCAACACCAGCTGAGCATTACAGGAGCCATGAGTCCACTCAAGTGTCCTCAGAAAAAGACCTCTGATGGACAACACCACATTCCTCTTTAAGGAGTGCCTTTATAAATCTATCTTAAGGACTCAGAGATACAGACTGCTAATTAGACTTTTGACAGACACTGAAAGAACTTTTACTGCATATGAAGATTAAATAAGATGTTCTTTGTCAAGTTTTTTTTCTATTTAAGTGGACTGGATGAAAGACAGGAAGTTTCTCTAGTCTTGTATTTTCATAGAGTAGATTAGAGAAGAGTTAGTTCCGAATTTCCACTTAAAATGTCCCTTGGAATGCATAGCTAATTTCCTGCAGACATGATTCTTAGGCTTTTATGTAGTGTTGCAATAAATCTCTCAAAAATCTGTCCAAATAACTTTCAGGCATAGGATTATTTTCCTTCCTTTTCTTTTTGAGCTCTCTTTCTGAATATAGGCATCAAGGTAAAGTCACAATGAGGAACTTACTGTGGTTCTGCTAGATAATCACTTATAACTTTTTATACAGATTTTCTGAAGAATATTACACAAGATAAAATGCAGTCAATAATGTAGAAGACCTCCACAGCGGCACTCAGTAGTACTGAATTTATCAGAAAAGGTAGGAGGAGTTATGTACTAGACAACTGTGTTAGAAGTTTGGGATGACAATTGTCCTAGACATCTCTATTTTCTCCTGGAAAACCATAATGTAATAGAGTTACAATATGGAAATCTCATGAGCCATCTACACAGCTTCACTGTGTGAATCCCATGATAGTGTATCATGGGATACCCCAAACCGGATTCCTGCAAAACATTATGGCCACTCCATTTGGGGCTCAGAAATCATAAAGAGTGGAGAATCAGACATCTTAATGCAGACACTTTCTGTGGTATACCCTTTTCATTTCCCCCCAGCATTCAGAATTGTTGCATTAGTGTATATCTCTGCCTATTTTTCTTTTGGTATTCACTTCCCCTTACTAGTTTCCTACTCTGGCTTGTCCTTTTACTGTGAGATTTGGTGAAGAACAGTTCCACATTTGTTTATCTACTCTCTTCACAATTGCATAAACTTTGATCATATCCCGCCCCAGCTTTCTGCTCTGCAGACTGGAATCCCAGCTGGCTTAGTCCCTCTGCAGAAGGCAGCTGCTTTATCCCTAAAGCATTTTAGTTGAAGTCTGCACCTTTGACTTCACTGTCCCAGTGTCTTGAAGACCAGAGCTGCACGTAATAATCAAGACAAGGGTGTACATGATTTTGTACAACGGCAAAATTACATCTTCAGTCTTCACCTCATTAATCAACAACACCTTTGACTGCCATTGTAAATTGAGCAAAGATTGCTGAGGATTTTAAGTGGTGACTCAAAAACCTCAGTTGTGACTTCCACTTCCAGATTCAGCATTGTGTATCTATCCTTAGGCGTGTGACCTTGCATTTGTCTACATCTACTCTCTGTTCAGTGGCTCACTCAATATTGCAAGGCCCTTCTGCAGTTCATCACCATGAGTATGGCATCTGACTACACAAAAGAGCTTAGTATTTCCTCCAGGGTATTGATGAAGACATTGAATAAAACTCGTCCCTATAATAATAGTAGAGTAGATGCCACTAGTGACCACTAAGACCCCGTTTGCTTTCTGTCCTGAAGCCTTTTTCAGTCCATAAAAGAACCTTTCTGTAACCTTTCCTTTTCTGGCCATTGTGACATTAGCAATTTTTCCCATGCACAAGGAAATTCCACAAAACTTGAAAGTACATGCCAATTATTTATTGGCTAATATACACAGTAAATAAATACTACTAGGCTAAGCAACGATACACTAGGCACCAACAAGACACCCAGTGAGCCTCTCCTGGCCCTGAAGGCACCAGTCAGGTCTCCACTGCCCCTTAGAATGCACTGACCCTTAATCCTGCTGATTTTACCATCTTATGAATCTCTGGTTTTGTTGTTTTTTTTTTTTTCTTTAATACCTTTTTTTTCTTTAATACCTTTTTTTTCTTTAATACCTTTTCATGTCAGTATTTTCCTCTTGAATCCTTGAGCTCCTAATGATTACTATCTGAGCAATTACTGTCTCATCCATTTGCTGTGTTTCTATTCTTATCTTGCATGCTTTCAGTTCACGTGTCTTCCCCCACTTTTAACAACAATCTTCCCAGCAAAACTGAGCTAAGGTTACACAGTTATGATGCATGAAACCTGTATCACAGGCAGAAAACCGCTGGGCTGAAGGTTACATTTGCTCCAACCTCGTCGCAACTTAGCTTCTTCAGTAACCTTTGGTGTGGAACCTCATCAAAGGCTCTGAAAATCCAAATTTTGGGTGTCCAGTGACTGTTTTTTATTCAGATGCTTATCAACATATTCAGAGAGCAGCAACAGGATGATGTGGTGAGGTTGCCTTTTACAGAAACCATGTTGACTCCTTTCAAACAGTCTGTATTATTGAAGTGCTCCTTGATCTTACTTTCTATTATAGATGTACCATCTTATCAGGGAATGAGGACAGACTAACTGGTCTGCAGTTTCCAGGATCTCCCCCACAGCCTTGTTTCTAGATGACAAATACACTAGAAATTTGCCAGTCTTTTGGCAGAGTAGCAGTTTGTAATGGTGGATAGCACAACCTGGCCAGCAGGTCTGAAATTTCACATTTTATTTCCTTCAGTATTCATCCAGTCCTATTGACATCTAAAATGTCTATTTCATCTAATAATTCCTGTACATGTACTTCATACTCTTCTGACCCATCTGTTACAAAACTAAATATTAAATATAGGCTTCTCCTCAGAGTGTTCAGCAGTTAATCTGATTCAAAAATTCATTGAGCTTCTCTGTTATAGCCACATCATCCCAAGCACTTTGTTTCAAACCTTTGTTGGTACATGGTTCCACTGATTCCCTAGCTGTTTTTCTTTTCTGATGTAATCACAGAGATTTTGCTAACAGTTGCAACATCCTTTGAACGAGCCTCTTCAAATTATCTTTTTTGCTCTCATGATTTCCCGTTTACATTTGACCTGCCACGTTTTACAGGCATTTCTGTTTCCTTCATTTGGCAAGATATCCAATTCTTACACACTGAACTTTTTCCAGTGATAGCCTCCATATCTTTTCCACTGAGGCACTCAGGTTTTTAATTGGGTTTTATTTTTGGACAAGTTTGATTTCCTCTTTAATTATGGCACAAGTTTTACCTGGCCTGTTAACATAGTAAATCATGCAGAAGCATATGCCTACTATAAGCAGAGGTCCAGTAAAAGAGAAAGAAAGAGGAAGAAAAAGGGAAGGAGGGAAAACATTTAGAATGGTAGCATATTTCTTGCAATGCATGTTTTCTTTAAATAGAGTTTATGCAGATGTCATAATGAAATATCTAATGGCAACATATTTATTTCTGAGTTCACAGGTCATCATCTAGAAGACAAGTGTGTCCTCATACAAAAAGGTGTTAAAAAAATAACAGTTGATCTTGAAGGCATATTGAATTTGTTTTATTTTCATCTAAGCAAAGTTGCTGTTTACAGTAAATATATATTGTTTTCCTCAGGCTGAAGACCATTTCTTTTTCTTTTGTTAGTGATAGCTCTCGTAATAAATGGGACTGCAATATGCAAATATGTAAATGTCCTGGTTTCGGCTGGGATAGAGTTAAATTTCTTCCTAGTGCTGTGCTTTGGATTTAATATGGGAAGACTGTTGATAACGCACTGATGTTTTTAGTCGTTGCTAAGCACCCTATAGTCAAGGACTT
>NW_009201030.1:2123-5658 GCF_000690835.1 Fulmarus glacialis | reverse complement strand
TGCCCCTGCCCCTGCCCCTGCCCCTGCCCGCCTTGTCACCCTCCCCGCTCCCTGCCCCCGCGGAGCAGCCCTGGCACAGGGATGTGGGGAGACATCCCGCATTTCCCATATTATCCTGTATTTCTGTAACGGCTTAGAAAGGCTCTATGCTCATCTCTTTTTTTCCCTCGGTAAAGGCCAGCACTTTATCAGCCTAACACCTTCTGGAAGGCTGGACTGAAAAATACCAAATGTATCTCTCTCTTGAATTAAGTGGTTTTACACGCTGACCACAATCCAGTGAGACCTTTGATTTCCGTTTTACACGCTGACCACAATCCAGTGAAACCTCTGATTTCCCCGGGCTGACTGAGCAATAAAGCCAGGCTGCGGCCCTCGGGATGGAGAAGTGTTTGCTGGACAGAAAGAGCTGAGTCTTCCCACAGCCCGTCCTGGTGCAATGGAAGGAGGAAGACAGAGCCTGGGTCATTTTGGAAGTAAGGCTGTGCAAGATAAACAGGGTGATATCTGTTCCAGACCACAAATACACTGAGGAAAATGCTGACGAGGGATTCCTTAAGCATCTGTTTATACTGTGTAGGAGAGAAATCTGAATTACCACGGAGGACTTCAATTTCAATAGCATACGCTGGAGGCTTTGTGCTGCCTTGAAACAAATTAAAAAAAAATAATTCTTCATAGGGACGTTTTTTGAACTCAGTGAGAATTGCTTTAGCTTGCAGGAATTTTATATTATACCTAATCTTGAAAGATAACATAAAATTTAGCACAGAACTAAAAATTAGCAGTTGCTTCTTTATGAATGACACTGTTTGCTCATTATGTTTCGTATTCACAAACAGGATAACATGAAAACAAATATACCTGGAGCCTGAAAAGGATTCATTTTGCAATCCTGAGAACAATTAGGAGGAAATTCAGCTGGGAGAAACAGTTTATTTGGGAAAAAGATGAAAGCTGGGACCTGTTTAAGAACATTTTACCAGAGACTAAAAAAAACATTAAGAATGAGAAAAAAGGAATACTTGCCTGAATCATCACACTGGCTTACTGAAGTAAAACAGCTATAAAAAATAATCTACATCAGGGAACATAGGGAAATGGATTGCAATTAATATACATTAGATGATTAGGAAAAAAAAAGATAGAAGAAAGGGAAAAAAACAGTATTATGCAGACTAAAGGACAGTAACATCTTTCTAAGCATGGCAAGCAGAAGAGGAATCTCAGCAATGACATCGGTCCTTTTCTAGACAGAAATGGTAGAAATGCCAATAAAGATGCAGGAAAGCTAAACATGCTCAATAAATAGATCAGTTCTGTCTTTGGGGGTGAGAAGAAGCTCTTCTGAAGTTTAGCCTTCCACATCAAATATGTCTCTTTGCCAAATGTATTTCTTTATTCTAGTTTTGTGCTAGTCCATTTGGATTTTCAAGTGTTGTTTTGATGGTCAGCGTTTTCTTCAGTATTTCCTTAGACTGAGCTTTTCTCCTCTGTGTTACCATTTGATAAGTGAACTTGAAATAACTCTACAGAGAAGCCATGTTGGTGGCTTAGGAGAATGCCTGAAATTCCTCCATCGTTGTCCTCAACCCACCCCTGCCATGATACATAGGTGCAGTTTACTTGGCATCTTTGATGTTTTAATTCATGCTCAGCTCTGATAAATACTTTCTTTGTTGTCAGTAGCTTGGAAGCATATTAAACAGAAGCTGTATCAGCACTTTTGTGTAAAAAGCTGGCTTAGGAGGTTTTGAACCACCAACATTGATTTTCAATTAATCTTAGACTACAAGAGAAATTCTAGAGCGATGGAAGAAAGCTAAAACTATGTCAGTATTTGTAAAAGGTAAATAGGATGACCAAGGTCTGCACAGGCCTATCAGCCCTTCATCAATCCCAAACAAAAAAACAGAGTGCTTGCTATTAGATTTCATGCCATAAAGCTATTGTTAATCTTGCCCAAACAAGCTTCACTGATGACAGGGATTTCATGAAAAGGAAATTCCTAATGGATTTGATCGAAGCAAAAAACATCCTGGAACTTTGCGTTTCTCCCCTCCCCCAACATTACAGTGCCCTTTTCATTCAGATGTAAGTAGACTAAAACAATAAAGAAGTTTAACTGAATAATTACATGGCAAAAAAATCCCATTTGATGTATTAGGATGTCTTCTAGAACACTATGTTTTTACTTTTAAAACATTTCTGTATATGCTGGATCCTTTGTACACCTTTGGTTTACCTTTTTTTTCAGATCAACAAGTAAAATTTAAAAACTGAATGGAAGAAAACATGCTGGTTTTTATTCAAACTTAGTTCTTCATGAAGTCCAGAGCTTTTAGGTGTAGGGGGGAAAAAGGACATTTTGCATGTTTCCCCACAGATTGCTTTTATGTATTTGTTGTTTATATTTCATATTCATCTAAGAAGCTACAAAAATATCAAGGTAATGAAGGCAAACAAAAATGGAAAACTTTCAAAAAGTATGTTTTGAGGGAATATTTGGGCGTATGATGTCATTATTTGTTTGGTGAGGTTTTTTTTAGGAAAAGGTGAAGCAATCGTTGCAAAAAAGGAAGCTTCATAACAATAAATACTTTATAGGGTGTTACTCACAGATATAATAAATTTTTGCAACATCTATCTATATTAAGATAGGCCATAACACAGTTAACTAACATACAAGATGAGTTATTTTTCTGCTTCCTATGTTTTAATATGCTGAAGATTATTTTCTTTCCCAGCTGAAATCATCTGGCTCCTATTTATCAGTCATTCAAAAAGGTGACTCCTGACATGTTCAAAGGTTGTGTTTAGGAAGCGTTATTTGCCCATAAGAGTCACAGACTGCTAAGCAGATTTACAATCTTGTACATAAGTTATCCTCGCTAATCTTTGCTTAAGAGTAGGTTGAGTCTGATACGACAGCTAAGCAGCTTTCAGTATTGTATTGAGTTACGCTTCATTGCTCATAGTGGTATTTTTTTCTGCTAAATGATCAATCTCAATTTAGGTATTGGGGGAAAAAGAAAGACAAAAGAGGACAGGGAGAAGGCAGCCCTTAGTCACCTCTCGATCCTCTGTAAAGCACAACAATTTCCTGACCCACCGACGGTTTCTGTGTGGAACTGGGCTGCAGAGAAGTTCAAGAGCCTTGCATGAGAAGAACTTGAACAGAAAAATGACTCTTGAGAATATAGCATTGTCCTGGTTTCAGCTGGGATAGAGTTAATTTTCTTCCTAGCAGGTGCTGTACTGTCATACAGCAGAATAATGTTGATGCAGAATCCTGAAAAACTAGTAAAATATTTGGAAAAAGCATGCTGTCACCCTGGCAATTCCAGACAGACACAAATCACTGCAACGTGCTGGGGCCTGGCCCATGCCTACCGAGCCCTGTTCAACACTATTCAGTACCCTCAAGGGGAAGAGAAGGTCTCTAGATCTGACGACAAAACGGCAGGCACTGCGGCTACTCCAACCCCGGCAACAGGCACTGTGGCTACTCCAACCCCAGCGACAGGCACTGCGG
>NW_009201030.1:0-2012 GCF_000690835.1 Fulmarus glacialis | reverse complement strand
AGCTACTCCACCCCCAAGGGCAGGCATTGCGGCTACTCCAACTCTCGTGACAGGCACTGTGGCTACTCCAACCCTGGCGACAGGTACTACAGCTATTCCAACCCCTGCGGCAGGCACTGTGGCTACTCCGACCTTCATGACAGGCACTGCAGCTGAACCAGAGAACCAACCCATGCTGGTATCAGTCGCCCCTATACACAAGAAGAAATATTGGATGCGAAAGTCAGCTCGTTTAGTAAGGGAAAAAACTCCTACTAAGAAGGGGAAGGAGGAAGGAGTGGACGAGGCAGGCTACTCCAAAGCAGGGCCATCATGAGAAGAGGAGGAGGAAGAGGCAAAACTCATAAATGATGAGTCACCCGATCCCTATCTCTGAGTGAGCTGCAAGATATGCGAAAGGATTTCAGCCATCGTCCAGCGAGCACATTGTCACCTGGCTGCTGGGATAAGGGGGCTAGTAACCTGGAATTAGAGGGCAAGGAAGCCAAGCAGCTGGGATCCCTTTCTAGGGAAGGGGGCATTGACAAAGCACTTGGAAAAGGGGCCCAAGCCCTCAGCGTCTGGAGGCGACTCCTGTCAGGCGTGAAGGAAAGGCATCCCTTCAAGGAAGATGTTACATGTCACCCAGGCAAATGACCCACCATGGAGAGAGGTATCCAGTACCTGAGGAAATTAGCCGTGCTGGGAGTGATTTATGATGACCTGAACAACGAGCAGTTATGCAAAGATCCAGATGAAGTCAAGTGCACATGACCCATGTGATGGATGTTTGTACGGAGCGCATCATCATCAAATGCCAACTCATTGGCAGTAAAGACCTGGAAAGACAGAGAGGGACAAATGGTGGATGAACTGGCTGGCCGACTGCCGGTGCTGGGCTAGATGTTCAAAGGGAGGGTCCCCTCTACACATCATGTAACCAATGCCACGTGGAGTAAGTGTGTTGCACTAATCACACAACAGGCTCAAATAGGAAACCCCAGTCGCCCAGGAAACTTGGAAGTGATCACAGACTGGCCAGAAGGCAAAGATTGCGGAATATCACCAGAGGAGGAGGTGACGTGTGCTGAAGAGACCCCACTGTATAATAAACTGCCAAAAAATGAAAACCAATATGCCCTGTTCACTGATCAGCAAGACTCAATCCTGCTGTCTTGTGGAAAAGCATCGGAGGTGGAAAGCTGCTGTATGGAGTCCTATATGCCAGGTTGCAGAAACTGCTGAAGGAGAAGGTGACAAATGAGACAATTTGCAGAAGCAAAAGCCATCCAGCTGGCTTTAGACATTGCTGACCAAGAAAAGTGGCCAGTGCTCTGTCTCTATACTGACTCATGGATGGTGGCAAATGCCCTGTGGGGGTGGTTACAGCAATGGAAGCAGAGAGACTACAGCGCAGAGGCAAATCCATGTGGGCTGCCACATTGTGGCAAGATATTGTTGCCTGGATAGAGAACCTGACTGTAAAAGTATGTCACGTAGATGCTCACGTACCCAAGAGTCAGGCCACTGAAGAACATCAAAACAACCAGCAGGTAGATTAGTCTGCTAAGATTGAAGTGGTTCAGGTGGATCTGGACTGGCAACATAAGGGTGAATTATTTATAGCTCGGTGGGCCCATGACGCCTCAGGCCATCAAGGAAGAGATGCAACATACAGATGGGCTCGTGATCGAGGGGTGGACTTGACCATGGACGCTATTGCACAGGTTATCCATGAATGTGAAACATGCGATGCAATCAAGCAAGCCAAGCGAGTAAAGCCTCTTTGGTATGGAGGAAGATGGTTGAAATATAAATACAGGGAGGCTTGGCAGATTGATTATATCACACTCCCACAAACCCGACAAGGCAAGCACTATGTGCTCACCATGGTGGAAGCAACCACCGGATGGCTGGAAACATACCCTGTGCCCATGCCACTGCCCGGAACACCATCCTGGGCCTCGAAAAGCAAGTCCTATCGTGACATGGCACCCCAGAAAGAATTGAGTCAGACAACGGGACTCATTTCC
>NW_009201029.1:1183-1459 GCF_000690835.1 Fulmarus glacialis | reverse complement strand
GTCAAGCAGGACCTGCCTTTCATAAACCATGATGTCATGAGCCTGATCACCCGGTTGCCCTGTACGTGCCACATCATGGCACTCAAGATGATCTGCTCCATAACCTTCCCTGGCACTGAGGTCAGACTGACAGGCCTGTAGTTCCCTGGATCCTCCTTCAGGCTCTTCTTGTAGATGTGTGTCACATCTGCTAACCTCCAGCCAACTAGGACCTCCCCGGTTAGCTAGGACTGCTTCTGCCAGCTCCCTCAGTACCCTTGGGTGGATCCCATTCGG
>NW_009201029.1:633-1099 GCF_000690835.1 Fulmarus glacialis | reverse complement strand
CAAGTGGCGCTCACAGTCCAGAAGGCCAACCGTATCCTGGGCTGCATCAAAAGAAGTGTGGCCAGCAGGTCGAGGGAGGTGATTCTACCCCTCTACTCTGCTCTGGTGAGACCTCACCTGGCGTACTGCATCCAGCTGTGGGGTCCCCAGCACAAGAAAGACATGGAGTCTTTCTTGAGCAGGTCCAGAGGAGGGCCACAAAGATGATCAGGGGGCTGGAGCACCTCCCATCTGAGGACAGGCTGAGAGAGTTGGCGTTGTTTAGCCTAGAGAAGAGAAGGCCCTGGGGAGACCTTATCATGGCCTTCCACTGCTTAAAGGGGGCCGACAGGGAAGATGGGGAGAGACGCTTTATCAGGGAGTGTAGTGATGGGATGAGGGTAACATTTTTAAACTGAAAGAGGGTAGTTTTAGATTAGATATTAATCCTCCTCTGTGAAGGTGGTGGGACACCGGAACAGCTTGG
>NW_009201029.1:0-465 GCF_000690835.1 Fulmarus glacialis | reverse complement strand
GCAACATCAACAGCTGGGGAAGCTGCTATAGACCCCCACCACTACACAAGGACAGCAGGTTGAAGCACTACCCTCCCACAACACCTTGCCCAAAACAGGAGCGAAAAGGTTCATCAGACAGTGAAGGCTCAATCCGACTTTTGCTTACCCTTCCCATCAATGAGAGCACCATAGTAAACATATAGATGGTATCATAGACACGCACAGCACAGAAAGTAACTCATGCCCTGGGCTGCATCAAAAGAAGTGTGGCTAGCAGGTCGGGGGAGGTGATTCTCCCCCTCCACTCTGCTCTTGTGGACACCTCTAAATGGCAAGGGCATTGATTTCATGCTCTGAGAGAAAAACCAAAATGTTGATGAGCACACCACCATAACAGATGATATCGACTGTGTAGGAGAATTTGCTTTGGGGTTTGTTGGGGAGGGGCGGTTCTTTTGGTTTTTTGTTGTTGTTGTTGTTGTT
>NW_009201028.1:13365-28679 GCF_000690835.1 Fulmarus glacialis | reverse complement strand
TTGATTTAGCTGTTCTAGCTAATACACTACATGCAGCAGTGACCAGGCCGCTAGGGTATGGATCTCATGTAAGAGCTACGAATTTTCTAATGATTTCAGGTGCTCAGTGCTTCTCAGTATGGATGTTTGCCACACAACTGCTAAATGATAAGTGACATTTATGGACATGTCTGTATATATGCATGTATGGAGAGATACAGAAATACATGTATTGTTCCTTATGGACGAGGAATTCACACCAAGTTTCTTTCATTCATGGATTTTGTGTGTGTGAGATGGGGGATGGAGACATGCAGGTAAGAATTCCAGTGTATTAGGGCAGCAATGCGAACTGGCTTTTTGTAGCAGCAGCTATACAGTAAGAACGTGTTTGAGAAAACCGGTGAGTTCATAGTCATGTTTTCCTATTTCCCTTTGCACAATTTGTGTGGATCTACTGACTAAAATTTGTTAAATTAAGAATGTATGAGGGCAAGAGCAACTGCAGGCAAGGATTACTTCTTTTCTTGCTCCTGCATCTTGTGCAAGACCCATTTATGCACAAGGAAGTAACATTGAACCTTTAGTAATTCCATAAGCACACAGCTGAGGTTCTTGTAATGCCTTGCACATTTGATTCCACAAAGATCACTCAAGGGATGAGCAGTCTTCCACAGTGTCATGGGGACAACTGAATAGAAGGAAGCAGATTTTTGTGGTGTATTTGAGATATATGTTGAAGTGATCATATGCTTTTGCTTAACTCATCACTTTCATTGTTTTGCATGTAGAAGAGTGTATATTCGTCTTCATATAACTAGAGAGGTTTCTGGGAGCTGAACTGGCAAATGATCTAAAATACTTGGTAGCTACTCAATAATTTTTTTTTTTTTTTTAGTGGAGGTTGGGAGAAGATGGGATGAGTAGGGACTTAAAAGGATACAAGTGCTCCAGTTTGAGTTTAGCCATGGGGTCTTTTAGCAAGCCTGAAATACATTAATGGCTTAATAGTTCTGGCTGAGTCTTCTGTGTTGCATCATTTGGAAAAACTTTGGCAGAAATTACGCTATTGGTAGCTATGGCAGAACATTGCATGAGAGCTCTGTCTTACCATCTGCAATGCTTAACAACTTCAGCTGGGCTAACTTAAGTGTGGCACCATTTGGAGGTAGCTTTTCCATATGAGAATACTTTTCAGACCATCCTACCTGGTGATACCTACCTACACTCCAGTCTATGCGAAGCTGTTCAGCTGTGTCTGATGCATTCCATGTGGGCTCACAGCTGGGGAGCTCTTGTGTTTAATTGGCATAAAGCACAACTGCAGAGAGTTTGAGTATCTTTCTGTTCCTATTCTCGGCATTTTAACACTTCTAAATCATGTATCACATCTGATGGTGTTTCTCTGTGGCACCAACAGTGGTTTCTGTTTCTACGTTTACAGGTAGGCAGAGTCATCCCGAGAGGTGGATCTAATCCATAATTATTTATGTACTTTCTGGCAGCTTGACTATCTTTTCCAGCTGCATGCATTTTAGTAGTTTGCACTTAGGAATACCAGTCAGGGAAAGCTGCAAGAAGCTCTTTCATGGTAAACATGAAGTACCACAGGAGCCAGGGGCACAACTATTTCACTTGCGTTTGTGTCTGGACATTTTTAGTTGCTTAAAGAGTTTATTTACACAGGTTTGGTTTTTTTTTTTAAGTAATAGAGCAATGACAAATACAAGAGAAACAGTCCTTGTCCCAAGAGGCTTTCAGACAAAAGACAAAAATCTAGCCAAGAAGCCTAATTAGAGGTGTGGAAGATGGGTGTTTTTAATCAAAATAGGACTGGTGGTATGTATGCTGTAGCTGCTGTAGAAAATACGTGTATGAAGAGAAATGGAGAATAGGACACAACTGGCACCTGTTGCAAGTCAAGGAGATGGCAGTAAGGTAGCCTGTGGAAAAGAAAGGAAGTGATAAGATGT
Source organism: Fulmarus glacialis (assembly GCF_000690835.1). Classification (NCBI taxonomy): domain Eukaryota; kingdom Metazoa; phylum Chordata; class Aves; order Procellariiformes; family Procellariidae; genus Fulmarus; species Fulmarus glacialis. The sequence continues at coordinate 26,727 of NW_009201028.1, read as the reverse complement.
GTGCTGCTAATGTGGTTCATCAGAATATAAGGGAAAACCATATGTGTATGCAGGAACTCTGCTGCACAGATCATCAAAGGCCATGAAATAAGTTGTGTGAGAAATGTCTGATTCTCTTGTCCTTGGAAGAGGTTTACTGTACCTATTCTACTTCCCTCTTATGCAGTGCTCATATTGCGTTCCGTGCTGTCCTTCAGGGTGTAAGTTGTGTTTGGCTCTTGGGCAGTTCATGGCAATGGAAAGATCAAATGACCAAGATTCTTGACAGTAATTTTTATCAAAGGTACTTGATCTGAATTTTGCGGTACATAACATCTCAGAGAAAGGCTCACTCAGTATGAGGGTAGTGAGGCACTGGAACAGGTTGCCCAGAGAAGTTGTGGATGCCCCAGCCCTGGAAGTGTTCAAGGCCAGGTTGAACAGGGCTTTGAGCAACCTGTTCTCCGTGGCAGGAGGGTTGGAACTAGAAGATCTTTGAAGGTCCCTTCCAACCTAAACCATTTGATGATTCACCAGCGTTGTCTGTATTCCTAACACACAAGATTCTGATACCCAGTACTCCTATCTTTGAATTTTTGGCAGTTCTTTTATTTCATGTAATTGGGGCTGAAATTTTTGTCAGTGGCTGTTTACCATTGTAAAAGATCAGATGTTTTATTAGTATTTATAGGAGATAGTTGGCAGCATAGGCTTGGGCACTGTTTAAAAACATCATCCATCATGTAACAAGGGAATTTTGTTAGTCGGCGAGGGTAGTGTAAAAAAAAAAAGTCTAAACAGACTGAATACGTATCTGATTATGTAATTTTGCATAGTTAGACATCTGTGGTGAAAATACCGGTCCTTTTAACAAGCCATTTGTAATAAACTTTTTTCAACACTAAATGCCAGGTGCAGCTATATTGTACGTATTTTTTCACCTGACACTTTTTAATGCTAATTCTGGACACTTGGGTGCATCTTTTCACTGATGGAGGTGTTGATGTCATGTTGCTGAGTGAATGTCATCTCCCAGTGGAAGGGGAGCTTTGCATTTTACTCTTAGCAATTTTTGTTTGGAAAGTGAGTTGGCCACTGGAGTGTGACATTCCAATTTTTTTTTTTTTTAAATAAAGTGGATCTGTTTACATTGTAGCCTGTTCATCTCCATCTTGATATCCTGAAGTCCCTTCTGAAGATGTTTGCAAAGGGTTTTTGTTATTGCCTGTTCTAGTTCTTGTGAGGATTTCTTGGTGGTAAAGTGAAATAAAACACTTAGGTGCTGAGTGGCTGCAGTGACAACTAGTTTCAGTGGTAGTTACTAAGATTATTTTGCCTCAGAACTGGTTTAAGAACTTGAGAGAGTGTCTGTCAGCATGGACCCATCTTCAAAAAACAGCTTCTGTAAATGAAGTGCCTCACTATGGACAGGACTGAAACTTCAGTAACTTTGAGAGCAGTTATGTGAGAGCCTGGAAATGTCAAACTGTGGAAGTCTCCTGAGATGGGAAGTCCTACACAGAACTTGCAGGATCACTTTTCAGCAGTTTGTGATGTCATTTTCACAGTGTAGAGTGTTAGTTTTACGCAGACCAAACATTGCAAAACTCAGGAAAAACTGAGCAAGAACTGAGTGAAATTCTTTCCATAGAGCTCTGTTTCTTTTATTAGTTTTAATGAAATTCTGGCTTTAAGTCTAAACCAACTTCTAAAAAACTGAATGGGATTTCTTTTAGCAGATACTGAAGATGCATAAGACTTCATCGTTTTTGCTGTATTGGAAATAGTTTGTTAACAAACCGGCAAATGCATGTCTAAAAGAGCTTTAGTAAAGGCCAGAGTTGGATTCAATTCAAGTAAAACAGTTCTTGTAACCCTAACAGAAAATTTTCTTTATTCCTACAGAAGAACGAAATTGATTCTAAATAAGTAAATGCAAAGCCTGTCCTGGAGACTCTAAATTCTTTGATTTCAGTTCTGTCAGTCCTCCTGACAGTGACTGGCAATTTCCTACCTGTTACTTTCACACGTTACTACCTATTACAATTACCTGTTACCGGTTCAGTCCATTGTTACTATGCATGAGTGAAGTGCAATAGAACTAAACCCCTATTATAGACATTACAGTCTTTTAGCATTGCAAGAAGGGAGGTCTTTTGTTTTTTCAAGACAATTTTTTTAACCTTTCTTTTTCTGTTCCCTTCTCTTTCTATGCACTATTCATAGAAAATGTGGATTTTTTTATAAAATACTTTTACTTGGGAAAAGGTAGCGTTTGGACTGATCTCATCTCCAGAATGCAGGAAGAGATCATGGCATCAGGTCATTAGATGGCATGACTGCATTAACTCTTTACAGTACTGGTGTAAGTTGATGTACCTCCATTGGCTGTATGCTGTTGACTCCAATATTCAGTTTATATAATGTTTAAATGATTGTAGGGAGTGAGTGGGGAATCAAAAGCAAGGTTTAGAAGTATTTTCTAGATTCCTGTGATATTCTTGAACACAGCAAACGTTTAAAGTATGTTTCACATTAAGCAGTCAAAGGAGAGACTTCAAAGGCAGGGGAAAAAAAAAATCTCTTCATGTACTTAACTCTCACTGGGCCCATGCAGAATGGGTCTCAGCCTTTTATGAAACATCTTCCCTCAGCTTAAAGACTGTAAAGTGAGTGATTGATTCTTCATGGTGTTGGGAAAGATACGGTCTTATTCTTCTGGCCTTGGCTTGAAGAATGAAAAAATCAGGCAGAGATAGGCCAGTAAAGGCTAGCTACAAATCCCATTTAAACCAATGGGAGATGCAGACACTAAGCACTACTTAAAAACAGACCTGGCATGCTAGTCCATGTCTTCAGTACAGCACACAATTTGTTTGGAAAAGGCATAAAACCAGCAAAAGCGTGTATAACTTTCCAGTCCTGCTTAACTTGTGTTTGTGTATCAATACTATAAAAAAGTAGTATAAGAGGAATGAATATGTAGAACAAAAAGGTCCTCTGTGGAGGACGGGGCGTGGGTACTGTCTATATTTTTGTCAGGTGGTGGTGTGGCAAGGGTTGTTTTGGATGACTTTTTACCTGCTGCTGTGGATGGCATACCTGTCCTGTCACTGGACACCGCTGAGAAGAGGCTAACTCCCTCTTCTTTATGCCCAGCCCCACCAGCTATTTATACATATTGAGACCATCTCTCTGAGCCTTCTCTCGTCTAAGCTTTCCCAGTCTCCCCTCATATGAGAGATGTTCCAGTCCTTTAACATCCTTGTGGCCCCTTGCTCCAGTATGTCCACATCTCATACTGGAGAGTCCAGACCTGGACACAGCATTCAGATGACTCTTCTTCAGTCCTGAGTAGAGGAGGGATCACTTCCCTTGATTGGGTCGCAACGCTCTGTTCAACGCAATCTAGAGTGCCACTGGCCTTTGCCAAAAGGACACATTCCTGGCTCTTGGCCAATTTGTCTACCAGGACCACCATGGCCTTTTCTGACAAACTACTCTCCAGCTGGTTGGACATCAGCCTGCCCTGCTGCCTGGGGGCATTCCTCTCCAAATGCAGGACTTTGCATTTGCCTTTGTTGAATTTCATTACTTTCCTGTTGACCCATTTCTTCATCCTGTTGAGGTCCCTCTGAATGGCAACACACACAGGAGGTCTATCGACCACTTCTCCCAGTTTTGTATCATTTGCAGGCCTGCTGATGGTGCCATCTGTCTCATTATCCTTTATCATTCATAAAGATATTTAATAGTATTTACCCCATTATCCAGGCCTGGGGCATACAGGTGGTGTCTGGCTTGTGGCTGGACTTTGTGCCACTGATCACAACCCTTTGAGTCCAGCAGCTTGGGCATTATTTAGTCCACCTCACTGTCCTCTTACCTAGCCCATACTTCCATTAGTTTGTCGATGAGAGTGTTACGGGAGATAGTGTCGAAAGCCTTACCAAAGTCAAGATAAGCAACATCATCTGCTCTCCCCTCATCTACCAAGCCAGTTTTCTCATTGTAGAAGGCTTTCAGTTTGATTTCCCCTTCATAAATCGATGCTGACCACTCCAAATGATCTCCTGCAGCCCTTTTGATAGCCAGTGTCTGGAATTGGTTTTCCAGGATTATTTACTCCGTCATCTTCACAGGGATTGAGGCTGACTGAGCTGTAGTTCCCCAGATCCTCCTTGCCTTTCTTGAAGACAGGAGTGACATTTGCTTTCTCCCAGCCCTAAGGAACCTCCCCCTGATTGTCACAACCTTTCAATGATAAAGTGAATGGCCTCAAAATGACATGGGCCAACTCCCTCAGTGCTTGTGGGTGCTCCATGGACCTAAGTATGCTGTTTGTTTCCTAACTCGCTCCTCTTCCACCAAGGGTAAGTCTTCCTTGTCCTACACTTTCCCACTGATCTCAGGGACCTGGGATTGCTGAAAGCTGGTCATACCGGTAAAGACCAAGGCTGAGACTGAGATTCAGAGGTCATGCCCTTGCCATTCAATATAATTAGGTGCTTAGGGAGCATGAACAGCCGGTTCTTGCAAATCAAAGCTGTTGATCTTGAAGAAAGATGCAAACCATTGAGTGCGAGCCAAGAATAATTTCCCGGGGCTTGACCAGCTGTGCTGGCTTTCTTTTCAGGCAGATTTCTGCAGTAGGAGGAACAATCTCTGTGGTAATGCTAGTCAGGAGAGTAAGCTTTATTCAACATTTATCTCTAAGGCCTCTCCCTGCTGCTTAACAGGTTTAGATTTCAAAGTCAGTATTAATAATACCAGTTAAAATTTCTTGCAACCATTGTTTCTCAAATAATGAGGAGTGCTAATGGTTAGAAAATCCTGACTTTATCAAGGACTTGCAGTTTAATGCTTTGACAGTATTTTCTTCAATTATTGCATAGGTAGGAGTGCAAAATTAATCTTTTTTTACATGCTATTTCAAAATTTCTATTTACCAAATTGTAATACAAGTGGATTGTGAAGAGAGTTTTCGTGATGTCAGAAGTTCTGATGTAACTTCTTTCAGAGGCATCAACACGGCGTTGTAGGAGCATAAAATGCCGGAACATGAAATAAAGCATTAAAACCTTAAACTATTAAAAAGGGAAAAATTGAAGACAGATTTACAGGAAAGCACACCTGTTTGTAAAATCAGACAAAACCAGTTTCATTAAGTTCCCTAAAAATCAACCTATTGTAATGGAATATTTCCATCAGTACCTTCTGATGGAAAACAGCTGTCAGAAATGACTGTCTCTTTCTGTTAAAACTTGGATTGGTGTTATGATGGCACAGAGGGTTGCTCTTGGCAGAGTTTTGAAGATAGGTATGGGTATAGATGTTGGGTTTCTGAAGTCAGCTGGGAATTTGTGACCTTCAGTCCATTTTCAGTTTCCTTCCTACAGTCTGCTTTTCAGGCTATGGTGAAGCTTATGTTTGAGTGCACCAAGAGGTCTGTATCTCCTGTTCCCTAAGGAAAGGAATGACTGTACTGCATATGAGTACTGTGTTATTTTTTTCGGCCTTGTAAAGCATTCTGCAAATTGTGCATCTGACTTTTTCTTGCTTGGTCTGTCAGAGTAATTTGCAGACCTGCATGTTGTACCCCTAGCAATGTTTGATGCTCAGTTGAACTATGGCAGCTCTGCCTTCTGAGTAATCTTACTATGAGCATGTTCATCTAAACGTTTGAAGTAGTGTCTCTCTCAATAATAATTTTTTATGTGAGTCAACCTCAGTTCATCAAGAACTAGTTATGGTTGGATTAAATGGGCTAAAGGATTGCAAATTGCTGTCATCTTTCTGCTGGATATTCTATGCATTAGAACTAATACCACCGTGCACTTAAGATAATTTTCTCATCTGTATTCCTTTTGCTTGCCATTAGTTTGGATACGTTGTGGTGAAGAATTTGCTGCTTTTCATTGCAAATATGGGAAGAAGTGACTTGGGCATGTGAATCCTGTATCACTCCTTGGAATTATCATGTGCTGGTTTCTTATATCCCAGGACGTGTCACTCTGTGAGGAACATTTCCCAGCTGCACACGCTTAGTGCAAAGAACAGGCAAGAGTCAAGACTAAGTGGTAGACGTGAGTGGAGTGGCATCCGTTTATACTCTTGCAGTTCTGGCTTGGTTAACGTAACCTTGTTTTGTTTATTTAGTATCATATTCTGCCTTTCCTGATTTTGTCTCTCCTATTTACAGTGCATGCAAATAGATGGCTTCTGAAGTATATTTTATTGTTGCTGGATTGGTGTATTTTTCAAAGTAAAATGATAGCTACTACTTAATGCTGAAGCCACTTTGTTCCTCTGATAGTCACTATCCAGATTATTGCAGGTATGGTAAAGGGTGAGTGAAAGGGGATTTGTGAAAAGGATCCTTACTCCCTGTGAGGTCACTAACCTGCTTGTTTCTCTCTCTCTAAGTAATATTACTGCAAAAGTAATATTGCATTGCCTTACTGTGAGACAAAAACTCAAGATAATAGGAGCAAGCAAGAATTGATTGTATTTGCGGTTGTTTAATGTCCTGAACTTTTCACCAGAAGATGGCAGCAGGCTGATGTTAGTCACAAATATTTCTACTGCTTACTGTTGGATAAATATGGAGATACTGTGCTAAATACTTTGAACCGAGTAGTTTACCATAGCTCATAGTGAGAAACCGGGCATTGGAAAGTGTTGCATGTCAAGCAGTTTTGGGGGTTTGTAGGTCTGGCTGGCTGCTGGCCTGCAAGTCCTCTGCTAGTCCTGGCTGTTGTTCAGTGATGTGCTTTCATTTGACAGTCTTTCAAAAGCATTTATTTTGGAAGAAGAATCAAAGCAGATAGAGCAGTTGCATAAATAAGTTTGCATTTGTTGAATATTGGCTTTCAGTTCAGGAAAATGTTTCATTCTGTTCCTAGAATTAATTTTCCTGGCAATAAACTTCAGTTAAATGTGAATGCACATTTTCTGTGACAGAGACAGCAGAAGCGGAGAAAGGACTGGAACTGGCATTGCACGATGCAGAAAGAATTCTTGTTTTCAATGAAAAGCCTATGTAAATATTGATAAAAATGTGGTGTTCAGCAGATCTTGCAGATGTTTTATGGTATCTTTAATGGAAAATAAGCTTTGTTAGCCAGAGGAACGAAGATGTTTTTTACCCTCTAGCCATAAATTAATCTTCACCATAGTAAATGTTTAGCATGTCAACAAGCGCAAAATGTCCGAGTTAGATACATTTATGAGTTTTCTATTATCAGTGCATGCAAATATTGCAGAATAACTTCACTATTGGCAAAAACCTCCTTCTGAAGAAGGTAAGGAGAGGAAAATGCACGTGTCTTTCTTAGATGAGAAGTAAACACCAAATCAAGTGAAGGTGATCCATTGCACCATGACTTGATAAAACTTAATGCCAAACCTTCAGATTTCCCTGTGTGCCTGAGGCTGAGTTCCTTTTAGGTGTTCAGTATGGGCAGACACATAAGAAGAGGTTACCTGGCCTTGGACTTGCCAGACCCAGTTGTCAGCTAATAAAGACAAACTACAGACTGAGTCCAAGATGGCACAGTCTAAATATTGCATGCTGGTGCCACGTATTCCCACATGCTGATTCCTAATCCACATCCATAATAGTCATGTGCCTGCAGCTGTTTCTAATGACCTGTTTACAGCAAAACATGCTAACAGTTCCAAAACAAACAAGCAAAAGTAAAAGATCCAAATTCTTTGAAACTGTGGCTTTCAAGTGAGTCTTTACCTGTGGAAAATTTGGTGTTGGTTGTGTAAGTTGAACTATACCATAACCCACATTGACAACAGGGCTGGACTGATCTGCTACAGGCAACGGTAGTTGCAGTGTTTCCTTGCTTTTGAATGCTTCGTTTTGCACCTTTGGTTCCATTAACTGTTACGAGATCTAAGTATTATGTATAGTGCTTAAGAGGAATATTACATCAGAAAGTTTCAAATTCCATAATTTGAGAGCCACCTTTCCACACATATTTATGAAAAAGTAATCACAATGTCATTATCAAAATAGTTCTTTCAAGATGGCAAAAGTTCATTCATTTGTGACATTTGGTTAGCTTAAGATTTGCACTTGCATTCCCAGTAAACACCACTGGTGGGGCTTTCAAGTCTGTCTGATGACCAGCTTTGCACAAGCCAAAAGCTGGGAATGAAGGATGTCAGATTTCAAACATTCACATGTATTTTTATTGTAAGTCTTATTATGCACACTACTTGGCATTAAAAGGCTGCACACAGACGTACTTTCAATCTGTTGTATTTAGTTTTAAAACGGACTGAGTACCTCTGGCTAGCGAGCTGTCATGAGTTCATGTACCTGCAAGTTAATGCAGTAGTATAAGGGGGCTTTAATACACCAAAGACACAGTGTATATTTTGCCAGGTTATTCTACAACTAGTGCAAGTTGCCTAGTTATATAATTAAATTGATCACTAAAAGCAAAATCCAGATTTCCAAGGTGGCTGTTCTTCTTAGCACTTTGACACCTCTTCTCCCATCTCCCACACTTTTTCCTTCCCACTTAAGCCCTGGGTATCCTTTTACCTCTGAGGGCTTTCCGTAACTCTCTCCAGTCCATCAATATCCCTCTACACTGTCCTTTTGGCTAAGGCTATACAGTGACTTTATTGTCTTCCTGTGTGGTTTCTCCAATCCTCCCTCTAAGCACATTTGCTCCTTCTAATTTCAGGTGTTCCTCTTTGCTGCTTCCAGCCCCCAGCATCTTTCTCACATCTCTTTATACATCTGAGAGCATCTGCTCTCAGCTTGCAGCTTTTTTCCCTCCGCATACTTGACTCCTGTAGAGACTTTTCTGATGGGAAACCTGCAGGAACTGTTTTTTCAATGTGAATGAACAAGGTGAAGCCTCTGAGATCCTAGTTGGCTGTCGAAAGGGGTGGAGGAGGTCCTTACTGTGCTCACAAATTATTTACATGCTCACAGCCTACTTCTTCAAAATCGAAAAGTGCTGGAGAAAAGCCCCTTCGTGTTTCGTAGTATTTCCAGAAACTGCTTTGAAAATACTGGTGTGCTTTGTTAGTTGCAGTGTTTAGCAACACTACTGTAAAGCATCGTGTCAACAAAAAGGTATTATTCTACACTCTGGAGTCAGCCTAGGGATTTGGTCAGGAATGCATGTAAACTGCACTAAGACATCAGTGATTATATAAGACTTCCTGAATTTAAAATTCCAGAATAATTTGCATTTTTCTGCATAGAAATTACCATATGAGAAGCAATTGTGTAGATTAGGGAAAAGGAAAATGGAGCAATTAAAATTCCCATCAGTAGGGTATGCCAGCAATTTGGAAAGTTTGACAGATGCATGTAGGCATAACAAAGAACATAAAACTATGACCATTTTAACAAGATCTCATGCATTTCGGAAAGCCAGTCAATCTGGCTGTCAAGAGAAGATGAAAGGGCGGTGAGCGTGGCTTCACCTGGGTACACACAATCCAGCCAACCCACCAGTTTTAAGTAAAAAACATAGGTAATTTTTGGTAAAGGCGGCTGTCATGGGAGAATTGGGTGGGTTGGCTGCCAGGACAGAACCACACTGCTCAATGGCATATGAACTAGAACTTCTTTACCATGCAGGATAGGCATAGCAGGTGGATACTGATTTCTGAGATTTCTCTTGCCCGACACAGGCATGCTTTGTACTGCATCCAAGGACCCCGTCCCTCCAGTCTGGTGCAGATTGACAGCACAGACCTCAGGGCAGAGGACACTCACTCTGGTCTCCTGATTAGTTGGAGCCCTGGATGGTGGCCTTGTGCACAACACGGGATGTCAATGTATGTGTAGTTTTACTGCTTCTCGAGGGGTTGTCCTCTTCACCATGTGTTAACCTTCTCTGTTGGATTGTCTGTCATGCTGCCAGTGGCCATGGATAATCACAAGTCACCAATAGCTGTGACTTTCTCATAGATGGTGCTGCTGCACCTGTGTTTTCAACTTTCTTGCAGTGGGATGTTTGCTAACTATTCTGGCCAAAATTCAGTGCAGTGCTAGATGATGCTCTGGCTGCTCTCACTTAGCCACTTTGTGCCAGGTGCTCTGCCTTGAATGCTTTGGCTTCTGTTCTAGCTATATTGTGCTTACGTGTACATAGTTCCCTAAAGAAAAAGTTCCACAAGTTAATGCCTTGTAAGAAGTACACAAGTTCAGGTTTCAGGAAAGAAAACCCAGAAAATATTATGGCAGTTTAAATTAAAAGAATATATTTTTTCGCGCTAAAACCTAACAGTTCTTGCTGATTTAGTTAACCTGGTTGTAGTAAAAACTGGTATTTAAAAGCCTACCTAAAGCTTATGGAAGTTGAATTCTATTTTTTTTCTTACAAATTCCTAGTTCACAACTCTGAAGGCCTCATTTTTTGCTGCCAAAAAGGCTCTAGTATTCAGATCGCTACAGATGGCTGTTGATAAGTATCTGAAATTCACTCTGTGCAAATTTACCCTCATTAGAAGTTGTGTAATCTGGAAGTATCTTAGATTTCTCTACAGTTTTTTGAAGCAAGATGAGCAAAAGACCTTAATAAATTCTAGCACCCGGGTTTGCAAAATTTAGGCATCACACCATACCCGGACAGAGTTGGTCAAAGGCAGAATCAGAAACTTTCAACTAAGTAAATGGCCCTTTAATAAAGTTTTGGCTACAAGAGAAAGTATTTCAGGCAGATTTTATGTGTGGAATGTCACTGATCCTTCCATAATTCTTACTACTCTTTATTTAAATGTCCAAACAAGTGGTTCATGACTGAATAGTTTGACATGCTGCAGCCTGGTACAGTTTGGCAGAAAGAATAGTATTGCTAGGAGTGAAATAAGGCGAAGGGAGCATACTCTGGAGGCTGGTGTCCCTTGTGAATGAATGGTTGTAAACTGTTTGCTAGGGCATTGGCATGTCTCCAAGAAATACACTGGCTTTTAAAAAGCTTCTAAATATTGAAGGGAAATAATCTGTGGTAACAGATTTCAAAGGGAGGGTAGGTACCTACATCCTTTAAGTAGCTTTGTAAATAAATTTCAAGCCTAGAAGGACAGGTGATTACCTTGTCTGACCTCTTTCATAATGTATTGACTTTTTTGCGGTACCTGCATTAAAAGTAATGGTTTGTTATTGAAGAAGAACTCATAGTCTTAATGTATTTTGTGAGTCCTAAACTTGCTGCCCTCCATTTCTAAGAAGGGATAAAATGGTAGCTTGTATGCTAGCTAAATATCTTACCAAAAGAAATAGTTTTTCTTAAATTCCATATCCATTTCCATATTTGTTTGATGAGATATTTGCAAAGCATTTCTGAAGTTCTGGTTGTTCATTGTGCCTCATGAAACATATTTTAATAGTTGATAAATATTTAAAAAGAGATCTCAAGGAGATTTATAGAATTGTTCATGATAAAGAGCATAGTAACAGTGACTATCAACTGTTGTGTGTACTTTTAGCATTAGAGCATAAATAGCCACATGCAACAGCACTGTAGATACCCAGTGTAAACATTGTGGTAGAAACAAAGTCATACACTTTACTACAGGGAAGGATGGAGTTCTTTTGTACAGGGAGTAGTTCAACAGGAAACTTAAATTTTCCTGATGTATAACTTACTCCATTTGACTTTTTTCCCATCAAAAGGTTTTTTATGGCTTAAGAACTTCCATCCTGGCAAAGCAAAGTGACTATCTCTTTTAACAGTTAGCCAAAATTTGCCTGCAATTCTCTAAGCTAGAAGGACTCCTGGAGCAGCTTATGATTTTTCCATGCTGTTTATATTGTCAGACTGTGTTGCCATGTTGCTAACCAGACTTTTCCATAGCACTTCAGGTTGTAAATTTAATGCAAAAGTAGAAGTAGTGGAAAACTGCCTTTCCTTTTGCATGGGGAGGGACAAATTTAATGTAGGAGTGATGGAGTTGTTTGTAAATTTCTTTTTTTCCCCCCTTTCCTTTCTTGGGTTGCATTGTGCAGAGGTTATTAGAAATTACATAGATCACAGCGAGCAGATGTTGGAGACTGGCAAAGTTTTATCAGCACTCGTCTGATGCTTCCTGAAAGCTGGAGCAGTTGGTGAAAACATGCCTTTGGAAATTGTTCTGCAGAAGCCTTCATTTTTACTACGACACCAGGCTCAGGTCCTGATAAAAGAACACAGGACCTTATTCCCCTCTCAAGTACTCCTGTTGTACACCAGTTTAAATCTACTGATCGCAGAGGAACAGCTCCTCATTTCGCTGGTGTAAAATGAAATTTTATGTGTAGAAGGTATTGCTCCAGGTTCTCTGTATCTATAGCAGTTTTTAAAATCCTCTTCAGCTGTCTCTTAAATAAAATTACCGTTTTGCCCTAAAATCAATGGAAATCAATTCCCATTTTTTATAACACAGAAATTAATTGGTGGAGTTATTTTACAAAAAATAAATATTCTGAGTCTTACTTGAATTTGAGGACACAGGGCTGTGGTCCCTGTGTTTACAGATTACACAACATCTGTAAACATTCCACTGCTGTGTCAGGTGAATCATCCAAGCTTACAGAACATGCTACAGCAGTAACAAATCTGGAGGGAAAACAAGGGCATAGGGAAAGTGAGCAAACTGTGGGGTTGGATCTCTGCTCCACCTGCCTTAGGGATTTCCACCTGCTCCAGGCCAGGTTTGTGGAAGTGCACGTGGCCTGCAGGTTTTGAGAAAAGGTTTGAAAAAATGGGTGACATTCTGGGAGGAATCAGAAATTCCTGGGCAGAGAATTTCTCCTTTCTAAAGAAGAAGTTTTTTTTAAGAGTGGGATGTGTGAGCAGAGGGAAGGGACTCAGGCTACCACCATGATGTAGAGGAACTCCATGGAATCACAGGATCATAGAATATCTCATGTTTGAAGGGACCTATGAGGATCATTGAGTCCAAATCCCTGCTCCTCGCAGGACTACCTAAAACTAAACCATATGAGCATCGTCCAGGCGCTCCTTAAACTCTGACAGGCTTGGGGCCGTGACCACTTCCTTGGGGAGCCTGTTCCAGTGACCAACCGCCCCCTCCATCCATGGAATCACAGGATCATAGAATATCTCATGTTTGAAGGGACCTATGAGGATCATTGAGTCCAAATCCCTGCTCCTCGCAGGACTACCTAAAACTAAACCATATGAGCATCGTCCAGGCGCTCCTTAAACTCTGACAGGCTTGGGGCCGTGACCACTTCCTTGGGGAGCCTGTTCCAGTGACCAACCGCCCCCTCCATGAAGAACCTTTTCCTAATGTCCAAACTGAACTTCCCTTGAGGCAGCTTCATTCCATGTCCTTGTGTCCTATCACTGGTCACCAGAGAGAGGAGATCAGCACCTCCCCCTCTGCTGCCCCCCT
>NW_009201028.1:0-12850 GCF_000690835.1 Fulmarus glacialis | reverse complement strand
CTGGGCACCAGAGAGAAGAGATCAGCATTTCCTGCACTGCTGCCCCTGTTGAGGCAGTTGTAGATTGCGATGAGGTTACCCCTCAGCCTTCTCTTCTCCAAGCTGAACAAGCCAAGTGACCTCTGCCACTCCTTGTAAGTCTTGCCCTTGAGGCTTTTCACCATCTTGGTCGCCTTGGTCTTGCACACACTCTAATAGTTTGATGTCCTTCTTATATTGAGGTGCCCAAAACTACACACAGTACTTGAAGTGGGGCCGCACCAGTGCAGTGTAGAGTGGGACAATCGCTTCTCTTGACCAGCTAGCGATGCTGTGCTTGGTGCATCCTAGGTTGGCCCTTTTGGCTGCCAGGGCATGCTGTTGACTCATATTCAACTTGTCATCAACCCAAACCCCCAGATCTCTTTCCATGGGGCTGCTCACCAGCCTCTCATCCCCCAGTTTCTACTTTTAACCAGAATTACCCCACCCCAGGTGGAGAATCTGGCACTTGCTCTTGTTAAATTTCATGTGGTCAGTGGTTGCCCAGCTCTCCAGTCTACCCAGATGTCTCTGTAAGGCCTCTCTACACTTGAGGGAGTCCACAGCTCCTCCTAGTTTATTATCATCAGCAAACTTACTCAATGTACATTTGATTTCTGCGTCCAGATCATTTATAAAACCATTAAAGAGCACTGGCCCTAAAGTTGAGCTCTGGGGTACCCCACTGGTCTGATGTAACCCCATTTACTGTAACTCTTCAAGCCCAACCCGTCAGCCAATTGTTCACCCATCATATTATGGACTATAGAATCATTAAGGTTGGAAAAGACCTCTAAGATCATCAAGTCCAACCGTCAACCCAACACCACCATGCCCACTAAACCATGTCCCTAAGCGCCTCATCTAAACGTCTTTTAAATACTTCCAGGGATGGTGACTCCACCACTTCCCTGGGCAGCCTGTTCCAAGGCTTGGCCACTCTTTCAGTAACAAAATTTTTCCTAATGTCCAGTCTAAACCTCCCTTGGCGTAGCTTGAGGCCATTTCCTCTCGTCCTATTGCTTGTTACTTGGGAGTAGAGACCAACCCCCACCTCGCTACAACCTCCTTTCAGGTAGTTGTAGAGCGTGATGAGGTCTCCCCTCAGCCTCCTCTTCTCCAGGCTAAACAGGCCCAGTTCCCTCAGCTGCTCCTCATAAGACTTGTTCTCCAGACCCTTCACCAGCTTTGTGGCCCTTCTCTGGATACGCCCCAGCACCTCAATGTCCTTCTTGTAGTGAGGGGCCCAAAACTGAACACAGGATTCGAGATGCAGCCGCACCAGTGCCAAGTACAGGGGCATGATTATGTCCCTGCTCCTGCTGGCCACACTATTTCTGATACAGGCCAGGATGCCATTGGCCTTCTTGGCCACCTGGGCACACTGCCAGCTCATGGTCAGCTGGCTGTCAACCAGCACCTCCAGGTCCTCTTCTCCAGGCTAAACAGGACCAGCTGTTGTGTATGTAGAAATAAATTTCTGCACCAATTCTGAGGTCAGTTCTGCAGTTCCAGTCCAAAACTGCAGTTCACAGTGATTTCTATCAATAAATACCTTCAGATGAAAGGTTTTCAAAGACTGTTGCTTGTCTGTTGTATCCTATTTGCTGGGGCAGCAACTGTCAGTCTTTTATAAAAGACAGAGTAGGTTTCCCACACTAGACTTGAAAGGCTCTAATATAGGTATCAAAGAAGTCTCCATGTGTAGCACAGTTTCCTTCTTGTATTTGTAGTAAAGAAACACTTGAAGATATAATGCAGTGCAGACATCCTATTATTTCAGACATGGGAAATTCAGTCTTTTGCAGAAAAGTTTTCTTCCTTCTCTGTGACATGGAGCAGGGTAAAGTAGCCCTAAATCAAAGTGAGAACAAGGCCATAAGCTTTCATAGAAAATCCTGTCTGAGAATCTTGCCTCTCATTTTGCAGAGGTTTCTGTCCTCGCTCTAACCTTTGAGGGAGATATCTGCCATTAAAGCATGGTTATACAATGTGATTTCTGGTTTAGGCCTGTGTGTCTTTCAAGTAGCAATGGTCACATCATTTTTATGATTGGCCTGTTACCCCTTCTGATTGGAAGGAGAGCACAGCACTTCCTTAGCCAGTTTGGCAGCAGAGGCTAAGACAACATGAGCTTGCTCATTCACATCAGTGTCCTTTGCCTAGTGAACAAATGGTAACTGAGCTTGACTCCTTCTTTTGGGTCCCTTTTATTGTACTCAGTTATTGGTAAAAAGCCTGTATTGCTGTGCTCTTCTGGTGAGGTGCTAGGGCAGGAATCACAACCTGCAGGGCACATGGCCCAGATATTGTTGGAGCCAGAATTCAGCAGCCACTGGCCTGAATACAGTCTCTTTTGGCAGTGACTCCTCTGCAGAGTCACTTAGTCTTGTTTTTGTCTCCACTGGTAGAAATAAGACAATGCTAATTCTTCTTATTTTGTTGGAGAGGTGTAAGTTAAGTGAGATTCGCTGGTGGAAAACCTGTGAGCAGAGATACAGTATTTTCACTTTTTTCCTCAAGCGGAACCTTGTTGAGCAGCTTGCACTAGATACACAGGAGCTTCTCAAGATCAAATGGGAGGCATACCATTGCGGCTCTGAATAACACATTCTGTTCTTGTTTTCCAGGATGCTCCGTCTCAGCAGAGGTAAAGGCAACAGCTGTTAATTTAGCACAAAACCATGGGAAACTTCTTCTGTTTGAAATTGATGAATTCACATCTCAGAAATTACTAAAAAGCTTATTGCTTAAGCATTCAATTTTACTCTCAGATGCTTTTCTGTCTTTTTTTCCTAAGTACTTGTATATTTATTTCACCATTTTCTTTAATTACAGTTGGACTAATTGATGTCTAGTTTATGATAGTTTCTATGCTGCTGTCATGCCTCAGATGGCTTTCTGGACTTACCCACAATTTGCAATCGTGTGAAGCAGAGCAACTTTGGACCTCATTGAGAAACTTTTGCACTTTGTTAGATAGCTTAGGTTCCTTTCAGTTTTCATGGATGAAAATCCATGTTTCAGCTGTTTCAGATGTCCCAGCTCTCTCCATTATTTCTCTACTTCTTTTTTCTCCCCATCACTCAGCTGGACTGTACTTTCCATTGTCTGAGTATATACAGCAAACTATTAGCTGGAATAGGAGCAATTAGTAAAAGTCTATCAGATTTTTCTATTTAGAATCTATTTAGAACTGAAGTCATCAACATTTGAATTAAATCTAAATTTTCTTAAATCTTTGTCATGCTTAGATATCCAAGATTTTACCTCGGTTCCCTATTATGTGGAGGCCAAACATGACATCCGTATCCAAAGTGAAAGACCAGGGGAGTTCAGAATTGTGGAGCTTGGATTGAGGTATTTGTTTTTGCTTCACATTTGTAAAAGAACAATCTCTCCATTTAAGATCTCACATGTTTATGAGTGCTGACACAGAATAAACTTTGGTTCAACAGCTTCTTCATGAAGATGCGTGTTTTCCATTTTTTGGCATGGCATTGCCATATCCTGGACTTTGGAACAAACAAGGAATGGGCAGCAGAGGGGAATTGGTGCCTGTCTTTGTTTTCTGTCTGCAGCCAGAAGGCAATTAATTCACTCAGATGTGTGTTACTTTTTGCCATTCCTGACCTCAACATGTGTGGGGGTACTTGATTTTTCTAATCCTCCATCCTCTCTGCAAGGATGGGTAGCCATCTGTCCAGAAGAAGCAGATGATTGTTTTACATTATATCATTCTTCACTCTAGCTGTACTATACTACTAACACCTAAGATATTATGTGATCAGCGTATTTCAGAGTGAGGAAGGATGGCACGATTAACCTATGTAATCCATTCCCTAGCATTTCAGCAAGCACACCAGATGTACCATGATGTCTTCAGTACTTACTCATTCCCTCATTCCTTTCTCTGATGCCCTTAATTGCAGTCTTTCTTTTGGCCACCAGGCTTGCAGCCCAGGTGGTATCAAAATCAACAAGTTTTTCTGAATCTCTCCAAACTTCTAATGTAGTTACTTGCGTGAAGTTTGTTCCTGAATAGTGTGAATGTGCAAGCAGAAAACATAACATCTAATGATGCCTGTCATCTGTACAATCAGCTTTTGATTGTTATCAGTCTAGAAGGGATGTTGCCTTCATTCGATGCCGCCTTATGGGATGATCACTCTTTTAAAGGTGGTGTTTTCCAGCCCATAATAGCCCTGCAAGCCTTTAATGCGGTTGAGCCGTTCAGCACTAGAGTGGGTAAGTTGTCACTGTGTTGTCTCTGCCCCCTTCATCCCAGTCAGGGCTTACTGACCTCGTCTGCATCCCAAGCACAGGCAGAGCTTGTTGGCATCTGTCTGCAGTAACGTTATTGACATTAAACATCCAAACACCTCGTTTCACATACAGAAACAACATTGTCTACTCAAATCGGTTAATCTTTGTGGCTTATAGATGAATTCTCCGAGGACTGATATGTAAATCTCTAGTTTTTTAGTTAGCTGAGATACCTTTCTAGCTTTCTGTCTCATCTCAGATAAATATCAGGTGTGCACCTCTACTTGATCTATGGTAGTGCTATACAAGCTAAGGTGTAAAAGAAATTGGTATTTGCTCCATCATTGCTGATTAGGTGCAGTGGGTGTGCACGCACAAGGACAGACCTCATTAGGTCTTGCTTTAGTAAGTCACAAAATCCATCATGAATTTCTGTAAAATGTGATCTGCCTTGATTGTGTTAATGTGCTGAAATCTGAGAGCTCTCAAGCTTGCAGTGAGGATGGCATGATAGTACTTCATGACAGGTCTAATTACACTTTGACTGCTCTCTTAGGGGAGAGCAGTGTGAAACTTTGTTCTCAGTTGGAGGCCACAGATAAATCACTGTATTCATTTTGTGAAAGTTAAACCCATTACCACCCAAATTTAGTATCCCGGGAGATAGATATCTGCCTGTTTCCTGTCAAAAGCATATTCCAATTTCAAAGAACACTGTTTCCACAAATAATTTACTAAAGTTATTGGACTGTTTGGACCTTCCTTTTGTTCGTGTCTCGGGTGAGCTGCCAAAAGTAACGCAGCCACAAATGTTTAGTGTGTGCTCTTGCCATGACTGCTCCTGGGACCCCTGAAACTGAGTTTTGGCATCATTTTCTCCATTGTTTGCTGCATTTAGCTAGGATGAGTCAACTCTAACAACATAAAAGATTTACTCAATCTGCATGATTACCTGGTTTTGCACAGTTGTTGTTTGGTTTAATGACAGTCAGGATCTTTAACACTTCCTTTCTACTTGCTATACTTTTTGTTTTAAATGAGTTAATATTAATCTTTGCTCACGTTATTTCAAAGAGGACATGTATAAAAGAGGTAGGAAGATAGTATTTATTTCTGCAAATTCTCTTTTCTGAACCTTCAGGTACTGAAGCAGAGATAAGTCAACAAAGCCCTCTGAACTGTATCGGTGGTACCTAAAATCATATTAATGACAATGTGAAGAAACAGTACAATTCTTGTTCATTGAGGGTTATTTGAGATGAGATTAGTATGGAGATTATAACAAGATTTTCTTTTCTTGGTTGCACATGTGGAAAGCAAGATAAAAAGTGTGAATAAAAGCAAGTGTGGCCATGAGGAGTATAATGAGCTTAATACAGAGCCTTGCTTAGAGTTCACTAGGTCACTAAAAAAGGATGGCCATGATGGCTTTGTGCAGCTTTTGGAAGGGACACAACCACAACGACATGTAATAGTGAACCCCAGGGTTTTGTCCTCTTCCAGGCTACTGTCCTCCTTCCAGCTGCTCTGGATTCCCAGTGGTGGCATTCTGGTGAAAGTGGATTTAGAAGACTGAGCAATTGTATATTTCATTCTTTTGGCACAGATGAGCACTACACATTTACAAATACATGTTTCTCTTTTGTTAAACTTTTGCCCAAAATCACAGTGAAGACTGTGTGCATGCAAGTGTGTCAAACCTCTCTTTCTCCACTGTCACTTTTATTCATTTTGAGGTGATTACTGATCCATCTGGTCTAACATTTGGTGCATGTATGTGTTGGGGAAAAAGTGAAGTTTGTCATCCAGAGTTCAGGGTTCTGATATGACACAAACTAAAAAGCTTCTGAGCTGTGTGGGAATTACAGTTAACCTTCCAAAGGTTTCAGATTAATATTTTTCGTACTGTTACGATCACAAGGACTTCAAATTTCTCTCAAGGGATCTCTTGTTTTTATTGTGCATTTACTTTTTGTTTCAAAACCATTCACCATGTAAAAACAGAGCCTTGTACTTTCCATATGCCCCTATCCACAATGTGTTTTCATTTTCCTGATATTATTAGCATATTTAATATTTCTATGTGATATACTTTGATAGTTTGCACATGGATGCTCTTCTTTTCTTCATAAACATCTAATCTGTCATCCATCCTTTTGTAACTCAATCAGCTGGGCCTCTGATTGCATCTCCTTTGCTTGGAAGAGAAGAGATTTGCACAAATGAAGACTCACCTTCAGTGATTTTCTTTGCAGCCTGACTGTTGGCAATCAGTGCCTGCTATTAGAGCCCACCCCCATTGTTTGGCACATTTTTACATCCCTATCTTTCTTTGGACAGCATCTTCATTCCACCTAAACTAGAGATTTTTGTTGACTTAATCTGACCACTCATGGAAATTAGAGATGGTACAAGAAATAGATTATGTGGTCAAGGAGATGTTGCTTTTCCCTGTGAGGCTTGGTCTGAGGACCATTTTTTTTTACAAGGGAATACTAAATTCTCCTGAATGACAGTTCAGCCATTTCTGAGCCTCATGTTTTTTCTCTCAAGCAGTAATACCATGGCATTCATGACCTCTATGGACAGTAATACCAGTAGTAAGCCACATAACTGGGATAAATTAGGCTTTTAATAGTACAACTTTCTTACCATTCCACCTGCATTTTAAGCTCACTGTGATAATATTTTATTATTAATCACAGACATTTAAAAAAACAGGTAAGTTTGAGAGGCTTATCTTGAGAAATTAATAAATCTTACAGGATTCCTCCTCTTTCTCCTCTGGAGAAGTTTATGTTTTATCTCTAGTTGGCAGAGAGCTGTGCTGGTCAGGGAGACTGTGGTGAATGCAGAAATTGAATTAAAACATCCTGAATTCTGGTCCTGAGCCGTGGCTCAGGTTGTCCTTCCTGGTTTAAACAAGTATTTAATGTAAGCTGATAAATTGTTCACGTTTCATGTCAGCTTCTGTTTAGATGAACCCAACTCCTTTGAAGGCAGGGGACCTGCATTCTTTTTACCCTCAAAGAGTCTGCTATTCTTCTATAATTCCTAGTGAGCAAAAAAAGACCTCTGTGCTTTCTTGTTGTTACATTTTATTACCAATATTGGCTGGGCTAGCTTGGTAGCTCAAGATAGTTACTCCATCAAGTAAAGTCTGATTTGCACAAGTGAAAATCAGAGTAGAATTAGCCAAAAAACCCCAATATCTAAGCAGGCAAGCATAACAAATGTCAAAATTTAGGTCTCATCAGATTTTACAAAATAGGGTACAGTTTGAGAACTGCAATATCGAAACATTTATACAGTAATTTTAACTGTTTAGCTCTGACATTAACATGCCGACTTGCTGCAGTCACATAGCAGTGACTTCAGTACTGACAAATCATGTAGTTGTTTTATAGATATTTATCGTGCCAGAAGGAGTAGTAAAGTGCAGCAAATCTCGAAGTCTAGCATTGTTCCACTTCTTGTTGTTAAGGATCTTGCTCTGTTATTTACATTAGTCTCCAGTACAAAATAGTTTCAGGAATATCTCTCTGGATGCAGAAGCAAAGCTTTTGTAATATCATATATTGGTGGTGAATTATCACTGATGATAATTTTCTGCTCATAGTCTGTAATACAGGGAGTATTACTGTAAAATCTATGGGCATACGTCACAATTTAGTGCAAAATAATAGAAGACCAAACATTCAGGTTTACTTCTCTGCCCTGTCAGGCAGTGGGGAAGTGCTTTTCCCAAGAGCTCTGAAATATCTCATTTTGTTGTTGATGTGTGCTCTGAAGTTCAACAAAGAAAGCAGATTTGTACACATGAAGAGTGGGTGAATACTTGAGGTGTAAAGCCACCTGTGTTGCCAGATCACGCTGAAGGCTTAAACCCATCCTAGGGCAAAGAGCTTGGCAGCCTGGGGCTGCTGCTATCTGAAGGAGATCCTGGCCTTTTTCCCATCCTGGGCTGTTGAGAAGTCTCCCAGCATTCATGCTGCCAGCAATGTCTGCAAGGGGAAAAACGTACGTTCCACAAGCTGTTGTTCCCTGCCTTCTCCTGTGGAGTCTTCGGAGGGGTACCTGCATTACCCACCCTCGCCCTGCTGATCCGCAGGACTCTCATCTTCACCGGTGCCAACAGTGCTACTGGGCAGGTGCAAGACTGTCTCGCAAATGTCCATCAGGATGCAGGATAATGTGTCTGCAGCAGAGAGCCTGCCTGGTACAGAGCGGGAGGTGCACAAAGCCTCTGCTCTGGACCGCTTGGGAAACCCGGTGTCACAAGCCAGCCCCTCCAAACCCTGTGCGTGCAGCTGAGCAGTAATGGGGTACTAACTGATGACATCAGTGAAGTGTCATTAATTTGCTCCTGATCAGCCATTCCTTATTTGCAAATTGCTACTGCTGGCCAGTGTCTGCACCGTATGCAGGGCCATGATGAACTAGGCAGTATAGCTATTTCCCCCACTCTGGTCTGAGTGCAGTTTTAACATAAAAAGCTAACATAAGGGCCTCATCAACACACTCCAAAGCCAAGCTGAAGACCAGCTTGCTGCGTCTTGGACTTCAAGAGAGTAGGGGGATGAAAGCACACTTAAGGGTGGTGTGAAGCCAGCATATTTGAAGCAGAAAGAATAGGCAGATCATTTTCGCTTGGAGAATGAGGATTAATTCCTAGGAATACTGGAAGACCACAAGTGTGGCCAGAAAGTCTCAGTGCAGCCTGTGTTTGGAAGGTTTTTGTCACAAAATTCATTCCAGCAAGGTCACATGGACCAGCAAGAGTGAGCATATTTATCTTTTTTTCATTTTCCTGTTTGCCTCTCCTCCAGTTACGTGAAAGCTGGAATTTTATAAGGTTCCTAAGAGAGTGGGGCATCTCTTTTTTTTTTTTTTTTTTTTTGAAATTTCCACCCTGAACTCTCGTCTTCTAGTATTTTAACTCACAGGAATAGTCTGCCTTACTACCTGTAAGGACTCCCTTTAGGTTCAAACTCAAAACTTCTCTAAGGCAAAAATGAATCTACTAGGACTCCTCCTGATTTATGATTTCACAGAAGGATCTGTAATCCGAGTGAGAAACTGGCTTGTCAAAAAGATGCTGAATTTTATTTGAGCCCTCTGGGCCCTTCTTCCTATCTTGTGCTAGTTTGGAAAATGATTCAGTATATGAAGGTGTACCTTTGAATGTAGACCAGGGGTTATCTATATAAATTTAGGTAATCAGACATCTACTGATCCTATATTGCTCAACATTTAATTTAACAGGGACTTCGTTAAGTGTGGAAGCCCTTTCAAATGAGTAATTCAGCTCTGGACTAGACGTAGCACTGGAAAACATACATCCAGTAGGGAACACTCTGACTTTGGCAGGAATGATGTATGAGACATAAAACCAGAGGCCTCCTCCTCTCACTGTAATTCCTGTGGGCTGGTTTCTGCAGTCCTTAATCAGCAACCTTTGCATTGACTCTAGTGGGTTTGACTCAAACCAGGAAGGGACATAAACTGTTATATCTCTGGGAAGAAATCTGAGGGCGGGATCCCAAACCTCTTTTTGACACGACAAGCTTGCCCACCCTGCTCTGGCCTGGTCCCAATGTGGAAAGAAGGAGGTCACCAGTGATGGATGATCCATGGTGGCATTTTAGTTTCAGTCAGGAGGGAGCTTCCTCAGAAAATCAGTTCATTCTCACTGTCCTTGTTTTGGTGCACATTATGGAGAGGTCTTGCAGTATCCAAACTGAATTGCTTTCGGAGGGAGAGACGGGCAGAGCAGTGCTGCCCAAGTGTGAGTGAATAGAGACTCCCAAACTGTTACCCTTTTGCTCGCTTGTCTACACAAGTGAGCTCAATATGTGGGCAAAGTAGAAGAACAAATTTATGAGAAATGGAACAAAAGGGACATTAAATAGAGTTTCTAGTCCAGCACAATAATCTGGCTGTATCTCAGATTAACTTGCTTTTTTCTTCATCTAGATGAACTTGCTTTTCTTAGGCTGTTTTTGTTGGCTTTACGGACTTTTTTGACTGCAGGCTATAGTAGTAGACAGAAACAACCCTTTCTTTGTGCAGGTTATGCTTTTGCACATTAAATAACCAAGGCTGTAGCAGTCGTTGCAATGCTCACTTACCCACTATATAGTAGTTGCAATCTGCGGCTGACTTACACAATGAGGTATTATTAATCAGCTACCTGTGAGTCACTAACTCCTGTGCTCTTTTTTTCCCTTGCAGATGTCACCGTTGTCCACACCTGCCCACCAGGCCCTATGAGAGGAGTGAGAAGCCATGCGTGCTGTCAGAGTACACGGAGCAGTACCCCCTTTATCCCATCACTCTTCCCAGAGGCTCATTTAAGCCAAAGGAAGCGTACAAGATGGCACAGATACCCATGGAAGGCACCTCGACTACAAAGTATGAAAAACAGTGAAAGAGAGTGAGGACTGTATGTGTGTGAGACATGGGTAACGGAGAAAAGAAAAATGATTGGTTTTCACAAGGGGAGCCTGAAAAGAACAGCATTGCGGTTGTACAAACACCCATGAAGGCTCTGTGAAGGAGGGATGAAAGTCTGAGGCCAGTTGTTGTAGAGAACGCAAGAAGCTATTTTTCTTGCACTTCCTGGAGGTTGAGATGTGATCTGATCAGAGAATACATGCGCCATAGAAGTACAGTCATGGTCTTGGCTTTTGCTCACTTTCTGTTTTGGGAAGGCTTCTGGGAAACGAGCAGAAATGTTGTCTGGGAAAGTATGGATGATCTTGGAGGAGTATTTTTCCTTTGTTCTGTGTTTTGTGTGGCACTTTGTACACTGTAATGTGAGTGACTGGTTTGCGAGGAGCTGTGAATATGGTAGAGCTTGATGATTGGAAAAGGGGTGTGGGTGTTTTCCTCAAGGACGTCACTGTGGATTGCTGGGCTGTTTCTGCTTCTCAGCTATGTTGTTGCTCAGTGTTGGTGTTCGGCAGAAGTCCTCACACTTGCCCTGTGCCCATTTCCCTGATGGAAGTAATTTCTGAAGTTCTTCCCTGCTGCTAGTAGAGTGATGTGCCAAGCGCTTGTCCACCAAAGAAACTCATAAAAAATAGGACTCTGATCCTTTAATATGAACCTGAGAGCTTCCCTTTCCTCAAACAGTGGCTGCTGCCTGATCCTGGTGTTTACTTCTTCTGTCATCGCAGGCACAGCCATGAGGAACATCACTCTTTGCTGAACCAAATTAGAGACCTAGGAGATGCCAATAGCTATTAATAAAGTCCTAACAACTAACACCACACATTTGTCCTCATTCTGATATGGAAGCTCTACCAACTCCTTCCCCTACCTATGCCTTTTTAAGAGTTGTCAATTTATATCACAAATGTGGCTGATGAAGTCTGAAATGCCCGACTTACTTACTCATATTTGGGATGCCTATGTGGAAGTTTTCAGCAACAACCGAAAGGATCAGAGGTTTTCAAAGAGCAGACTCTACTTCTATATATGCCTTTCATCTTCAGCATGAGACGAAGCAGCTAGACATCTTTGTGTCTGCCTATAACTAAATCCTGGGCTCACTGGGGTCCTCTTAAGGCAGGTGAGGAGGGATAGCCACCATGTGGGGTCTGTCAAGGAGTCCTTAGAAACTTCCTGCTCAATCAGCAAGACTGTCCTTGCTCAGACAAGGCTAGTGATTCCCAGACTAACTGTTACTCCTGGAGTTTAGTACAACTTCTGAAAAGCACACTAGTAAGAAACCGCAGAAACTGCTTATATTTGCTTCTTCAGAGCATGCACTCTAGCAAATACGTAAAACTTGCCTACACTTTTTAGAGGAGAAAACACAGAGCCTGAACAGTTAGCCATAGGATTGCAAGTCTTGCTGTCCTCTGGGCAACACTGGTAAGAAAGTATACTCAGCATGAAAGTACCAAGGCCTAGTGGAAAAATGCCACCATCTATTACAGGGCTGCTAAAAGCTTTGGTTCTGTGTGGCTAAACTCAAGAGAGAATGAACTGACGGAGTATATGAGAATAACTGCAGGGACTGTGAGGCCAGCAAACACTGAGTTGTCACCAGTCTTCTCTAGTAACACTTCGCTGAGTGTGAGGTGTCATACTGCAGCAGCAAGCCCCCTTGATAAAGTCTGGGAGTTGCAGGCAGTACCATTTTTCATGGTGTCTTGGATGCAGATTGCCACTGATTTATCAGCAAATGAATGTCTCCTCTGTAATCTCCTCTGCAGGTCCTGTCATATCACAGTAGTCAGAGTGGGAAAAGGTGCTGTCACTGAAGAAAGCCTTCATCACACTGGTGAAGAATTGCCTGCCTGTTACTTGCCTCTGGTACAGGCTCGGCTGTTTCAAATGAGGGATTGTGCAGCCTACTGTGAGTGGCTTGGGAAAGAACGTCTCTGTTACTGATTCCTCCCTGCTACTGAGGGTGCTGTTGTATTCCTATTCCTACTTGTCTTTTCTTGGCTCCCCTTAAAAAACACACTGGCTTTAAATTGCTGTCAAAGTATGCCAAGGAGCTACAACATGTGTGACATCTACATTGGTGGAAGGATC
This sequence comes from Fulmarus glacialis, assembly GCF_000690835.1. Lineage (NCBI taxonomy): Eukaryota > Metazoa > Chordata > Aves > Procellariiformes > Procellariidae > Fulmarus > Fulmarus glacialis. Next base: position 13 of record NW_009201028.1, on the reverse strand, counting down.
GGGAGCACAGGTG
>NW_009201027.1:40656-49330 GCF_000690835.1 Fulmarus glacialis | reverse complement strand
AATGCTGTGGCAAATGGTGTCAAAGGCTTCACTAAAGTCTAGGTAGACAACAGCCACGAATGCTGTGGCAAATGGTGTCAAAGGCTTCACTAAAGTCTAGGTAGACAACAGCCACGGCCTCTCCCTCATCCACTAAGCGAGTCACCTTGTCATAGAAGGACATCAGGTTAGTCAAGGACCTGCCTTTCATAAACCCATGCTGACTGGGTCTGATCACCTGCTTCTCCTGTACGTGCCCAGCGATGGCACTCAAGATGATCTGTTCCATAACTTTCCCCGGCACTGAGGTCAGACTGACAGGCCTGTAATTCCCCAGATCCTCCTTCCGGCCCTTCTTGTAGCTGGTTGTCACTTTTGCAGCTGGGACCTCCCTGGTTGGCCAGGACTGCTGATAAATGATTGAAAGTGGCTTGGTGAGCACTTCCGCCAGATCCCTCAGTACCCTTCAGCATGAAAAGAAAATCTGAAACTGAGAAATGCTGAGAAATGCGGGCAGGAGGTATGGGACTGTAATGGGAGGGGTGAAACACAGCATTAGTCATGTTTTCCCTTCATGTAATACTCACATTATTTGTGTATGAACGGATGCCCTTACTCTTCATGACAATGTTTCAAGCATTAATCCCATCAGTTTGGATGGATTCTATCTGGACTTGCAAATTATGTTACGGGAGAGCATTCTTCTGTTTTTCTTGGTTATTCACTTTGCAGTTTGCTTTCTGAAAGTTGCATAGAGATTCCCATGTGCAATCTTCTAGCTAAAATCAAAGACAGCCCAAAAATAGTGGAAAGATGCAATAAAGCTTTGCTGAACAATTCCTGTTCTCACAATTACAGTGCATTTTCATTAAATGGCTCTCCCGACACTTCTCCAGGTGCAAGATTGCTGTAGGTTTCTGGCTCTCAAAGGTGCTGAAAGTCTATACCTCTTTATTATCCTCTGCATTACATTATTCCATACAGCTATGCTGACTCTCATCTTCCAAGAAAGCCTGGCTAAGGAAGGAGCTGCCACTTTAACAAGAATGCCAGCCACACACAGGAAACACATAGCTTACATTCATGAGGCATTGAAATATTTTTATTATGAATGTCCCAGTATAAAACTCCCATCCTTATAGGGAAAATGACTTTTCCTGAAGAGACAATGAGGCATCATACCTAGTATATACTATAAGTTAGGAAGGTTTAAGTGGTCTCTGAAGAAAAAAGAAACCTTTCTGAAAATATGAAGTTCGGAACATGTCATATAGCAGTAACAATAAATAGGTTTATTTTATAAAGACTTCTAGGAAACGTGCAGAGTTTAATAATACCTAATTAAGAGCAAGAATATTAAGAAGGTGTAGACAAGAACAAAGTGTGTGTTGTGTTTCAGAGGAGAAGGGAAGGTTTTCTTATTAGTGGACAGAAGAACAGTTCAAAACTAAAACTGAGTAACAAAAATGGCTCATATACCATTGTTGTTAGGCAATGCAAAGGATATTAGACTCTGATGGCATCCTGGGATATACAGGAGTGGACATATATTTCTTTCTACTCTGTAGAAAAAGGAGTTCAACGTGTGTTGTAACTGAATGATTCAACATCATTCCGGAACCTGTTTCAGCATCACCACTTTTGTCATGGAATTATTTTTTTTTAATTAGTATTCTAATACGAGTCTTGCTTATCTTTTGGGTACTCTAATGTTTCCATATTAGCCATAGTGTTTTTGTGAGAGCTCTGCTTTGGGAAAACTAAAGGCAGAGAGATGCAGAATGAAAGGATGTGAAAGTGCTGTAAAAGGAATAGCATTATCAGCTGCTTTGACCTACCCAAGGAAAAAAAAAAAAAACAAAACCACCAAAAAACCTGCTGCTTTTTCTCCCTCATTTACATATTTTGTGTTTTATCAGTTAGCAAGAACTTAAAGGTGATTAATTTACATAATGAATCCATTGAGATATGGAAGTCATGTAGACTTTGGTTAAATATAGGCTATTTTTAGTCTTAGGAGAGTGGTAGCATGGGGTACCTCCACTATAGACGAGGACTCCAGTGTTACAAGTCCTATCCAGAAAAATTAAAAGTCCTTTACCTGAAGATGATTAATTTTTCTGGGGTTAGCTATGAATCTAAGAGAGAGGCAATCTTACGAGCTATTCAGTTCAATGTAGATACCAATCAACAGAAATAACTTAAAATCAGATAATTTTCAGAGATTCCTTTCGTTAGTTACAAATGGGAATCCAAAAATGGGCACTTTTTCATCGTATCTAACGTGGAATAAAACCAGAATAGCCAAATTTGAATGGAGGTAAGTGAATAAAGCATTCTGAGGTCCATTTCTGAAATCCATTTCTAGTATAAACCAAAGTAACCATAGTATCGTGCTATACATAAGGATTTGACATTTGTGTGACAAAACATGTTCTGCTGTAGAATTCTGTTGTTACAGGGGCCTGAACTGGTATGATGGGAATGTTTACTAGAGAAAGGATTTCCTCTTCCAATGGCATAATTTGACTTTCCTGTGTTGGTCTGAGCTGGTGTCCCTTATGAAACAGTTTTCATTCTCAAGAAGTGCATTATGGAGTTTTTATATACTATGTTTCTTGTGGAGGTTAAGCTAAGCTTCTTTATTAATGCGGGGTTGATCAACAGTGTAAGGTTGTGACTTTTGTATTTTATTTATTTATTTTATTTTATTTGTTTTATTTTTCTCCCAAGCAAAAGCATCAGAATTATTTTTCAGCAAATATTAATTATCTTTGTAAGTATGTTAAAGGTTTAAATGGAGTTTGCAAGTACATTTATGCAAAATTTTAGACCTCCCTTTTGCAATGTTTCTGTAAAATAATAATTAGAAGACATTGCAGGTGACTGTTTAGAGTATGGGCTAGTCATGTAAACTTAGTGCTGGTTTATTATATAGAAAGTTTTTAATGGGATAAATTCTTATTTCAAAAGTAGCTAATGTGCATTCCTTTCATAACTCTTCTTTGGATAAATCACTGTATTGTTTTTCCAGATTTTTACATTCACATATCAGTGCCAAAAATGCATGAGAAAAAGGGATCTAACTAATCCTCTTTCTTTGCTTCATTGCTAGCCTAACTTTCTGTATGACATCTTGCACCTCAGAACAATACAAATATTGTTTCATGCCTGACCTGAATTTAGGAAATATTTAGGTTCAGGCTATAATCAGTAACTATGCAGCTAGCAATATAAAGAAGTTTCCTAATTTCTTTTGTGTTTTTGTCTGGACCAAGCACCAAGCCGTCACAGGCCCTACTGAATGCAAGATAAAATTAGTTTCATTTTATTTCATGAAGATGTTTGTGCCCATAGAAGTCTAAAAAAAGGGGACACCTGATGCTAGAGCTAGCCAAATGCTATGTATCAGCAAAGTTAAGGTAGTAAGTAAGTTTTTGAAATAGCTGATAAAAAAATCTTCATTTTTTTGAATGAATGGAAAAAGAAAGATGAATTAAAACTGGTACATCTGCTTAGAATGGCTATTGCATTCGTAATGTCACTTAAGGAAAGTTTATGATCCTGGCTTAGTGCAGTAAAATGTTGATTAATCAGGGATGATTCTCCATGAATTATCTTGGGATAAAAAGAGATATATAGTCCAAAAAGAACGATACAAAAGGCACATTATCTGTTCATCAATATCTTTAGGCAGGATGTTAGAAGATATCTATCTATCGGAGCACTGAATTTCTGTAACAGCCTCCTACTAGGAATAGTGGGGACAAACAACTTGTCCAACTTTAATGCCTATGATACCATGGGTGAACTTGATGATCCGGGAGGTCCCTGCCAATGTTCTGTGTTAAAGAGGGCATGGTTTGGCCAGTACACCGATGAGCTGACCTGCATTTACGAAGAAAGTACAGTACAACCAAATTAGCATGACTGCTGTCAGCAAATGTTTTTGTTAGAATTTCATTAAGAGCATGAAGGACAAAGTTACAGTATCAGCAGTGACTTTTCTTCTGGACAATCTTAAATAGGCTCAACAAGTGGTCCAGATCAACAAGTGGCCCAGATCAACAAGCGGCCCAGGAGAAGGGTGGGGAAGGAATGCACCACCACAGGCTCAGACTCTTAAATGACAAGAACATGACACCTTCTGCCAACTTGTGGTATCCTAAGGACTGTAACTGTTCCTTACAAATGCCCTAGTAACAGTGAGTCTTCATAAAGGAACAGAAATAATTCAGAAGGAAGGGGGATCCTGTACTTATATCAATTATTTGTTGCATGATAGGAGGGAGCAAACAGAAACAGATAGGCTTATAAAATAGCCTGGCAGAAATGCAATGAACTCTGCCCAATCCTTTGGGAGTATGAGACACACCAGGAGCTTTTAAAACAACAGCATTGGAAGAAAAGGAAAGGGTCCGTCTGCATGAGGACACAGGAAAAAAAAAATTTAAATGGTCTAAAAGTGTGAATTTAAATTGCATTAGTTAAACCACATAAACAATTATGTGAATACTCTCTCTCAAAATTAAAGTGACCTAGATCTACTTCCAAGGTAAATTAAAATAAACTGAATTAAGATTATTTTAATTCTGAACCAAGGTGTTTACACAGCCATATAATAAGGTGAAAGTAATCTAGTTAATTGGGATTAATTTTCTGAAGTACACTGATGTAAAAAGTCTAAGAACTGTGTTTTGCAAAATGAATTGGAGAAGGTTTGACAGGTTGGACAGGGCTTTGAGCAACCTGATCTAGTTGAAGATGTCCCTGCTTACTGCAGGGGGATTGGACTAGATGACCTTTAAAGGTCCCTTTCAAACCGAACTATTCTATGATTCCATGATTCTATAACTAAACTTTTCTTGCTAACAATATCTTTAAGCACCTATACTGTACTCAGCACACAGGGCCCAAAGACAGGTTTTTACTCAAAAAAAAAAAAAACAAAAAAAAACAAAAAAAAAAAACACCAAAAGAAAAAAGCCAAAGCACTTACTTCTTTTAGTATAGATATTTGAAAACTGAGGTAGAAAATAGAGGGAAAAGGGGACTTTAGGATCCAGGACAGTCACAAAATGAAAAGCAGATAGTTATGAGAAAGATTAGAAAAAGCATTTGACCAGTTAAGAATTGTTAGTCTTTCTTAGGCAGTTAGTTTTTCCCAACTGTGTATGGAAAGATGGGCGTGGACCTCAAAGAACATGTCCTACAGTGATCAGTATGAATAGATACCTTCCATTCATCTTAGCAGCAGCTACATGCATTCCTGAAGGATAGAACGAATCCCTTAATCTTGTCCTGGTGTTAATAGCCTAATAAGATCACATTAAGAAAGCCTTTCTAACTGCTATCAATGTCAGAAGGAAACTCTGATTATGAATTGTTTTAAAGCATTACAGTAAGACTTTGAATCAGAGAGTTATGAATTTTATCATGTAAGAGAACTCATTCTGATCTATTCTAAACCTTCCACTATCACTAAATACTGTATTAAATCAATGAGACTTGGAGTCTCAAATTATTGTATAATTTAGGCTTGTGAGATTAGTGTTATGTGTTTATATTATTCCTCCTCAAAGACAGTCCATTATTTCTGATTAATTTTAATTAAGCCAGCAAATGGCCTTTTATCTCTGTACTTCCAGTAGCTGCTCTGTGCTAACATTTGTTTGAGTTTACATTTAATAAATATCTCCTGCTTAACCCTTCAGCAGCAGCTTGAACTGGAGTGCTGGTAATGAAGATGTATGGAAGTAAAGACAGGAGAAAAGCACTAGAATGAAATGGATTAAGTTGGCTGAGAAGTCTGAAAGGCTCACATAACAAATGATGCTACAAGCGCATCAAGGCTGAATAAATATCAAATTGATTTAATTGGGTTACTTCTTCAAGGTCACACCTAAGAGATTATATTTATGGCTTTAGCCACACAACTTCTATTTGGATTATATTGTGCTTCTATTTGAAGCATAAAGCAATGTCCTGGAGGAAAAGAGAAGGCACTGCTAACTTCCACACAATGGCACTAGTTCTGTTGGACAATATGCAACTGTTATGTTTTCAAAAATAAGAGATTTTTGAAATCCCGTGTTAAGTGACGTATATATATACGTCACTTAACTCTTACACTACTCCACAGAAATTACATATCAGCCACCATCTGTCCCCCCGTTAGCTGACTGGAAAGAAGCTATTAAGTAAAATCTGGCTGCTGATGACCCAAGACTATGCATTGTCTAGTGGCCCATTAGTTGCTTCTTTTGGACCTGAATAGTGACTTGAAAGTAGGAGCGGTTTAATAATAAGGACATCATCTACTGGCATAACTTTCTTAGATTTTTTTGATGTTTTACATTTCCTGCAGTTGAGATTCTAATCCAAGGAAAGCCAATGCAGCTAATTTATACAGGTTTGGTTTATTGGATACTGAAAAATATAATGCCCAGCAGTATTTAATTATTTCTTCAAAACATTTCCAACTGATAAGGAATTTTTTTTAAATTACCAAAATTATTTTGATAATACTGTCATTTAATATAAAATAAGCATCTAAAAGCATTATGTAGCTTTGAGTTATAGTTGATTACAATACTTAAACCATGCATGTATTAAGTATACTTGAAGTTTTATGCATGCTTTTGGGTTGACTTTCATGTTTTTTTTTTCTTTTCTCTTTTTGCAGAATGTGTTGTTCACAAATGGACAAAGGTGTTACAAAACCCTGAAGATAAAAATTTTAAATCACTTAGCCTTTAACTTCAGCCTAAGTACTTTCTCAGGCTGCAGAGGGTAAGCAAATATCTTCCTCATGCTCTTTTTATTAGCAGGGACCATTTATGATATGAGTTTAGAAATGCATAGAAGTACAGTATCCCAGCATCCTTGATCAAATGTCTGCTTAGTATCCCCTTGGTTGCTTGAACCTTGGATAATGTGTTATTTCAAGTTCAGTAAACTTCATCCCTAGGAACATAACAGAGTATTTTTTAAGATGTAGTATGGATAATCATAAGGCATTTTAATGGATAACATATTTTTCACCTAAGAGGTTTAAGGCACCCACTGGTGTTTTGCTGGCATTATTCCAAAATCATGGCTGGCATTGTGAAAGTACTCCAAGTCTGTTGTAAGGAAGCTTGCACTTGCTGGTTATATTTGATAGATGGTGATTTTGTGGTTGGTTTATATTTCATACTGGGAAATAGAAAGAACGGATACTTGCATAAAACATCTCATTAGAATGAAAAGAGAGATTGACATACACAACTAAATACTGTTGGCTTTTCTGTGTGAATTACAAGTATGTGCTGTTTTCTTTGTGACAATGCTGCATTGGCTGCATAATCCTCACTACTTGATGCTGTTAAGTACTGTATTCCTTCACTTGTTTTGAGACATCTGTAGATGCCTTTGCATGGGTGAAAACAGTCACAAAGAAAACAGACTTCAAGTACTTTCACAATGCTTAAAAGGCAGAGGTTCTCAACACTTTCTTCACCTCTGTCTTTACGAGCACTGTTGGGCCCCAGGCCTTGGGAACAAAAATCTAGGTTGATGCAAACACAGACCCACTGTCAGTGAAGGAAGAGTTGGTATGTGAAGTATTACAGGAGCTTCACCCTCACAAATCGATGTGCCCTGACAGTATCTACCCAAAGGTGTTAAGAGAGCTGGCTGACGTCATTGCGAGGCCGCTCTCCATAATCTTTGAGTCATGGAGACCAAGGTACATCCCAGAAGACTGGAAGAAGGCTAATGTCACCCCCATCTACAAGAAGGGCTTAAAGGAGGATCCAAGAGATTATAGGCCCATCAATCTTACTTCAGTCCCTGGGAAAGTTATGGAATGAATCCTCATGTTAAACAAGTCAAATGAAGCATGTGATTAGGAAAAGCCAGCACAGATTCACCAAGGGCAAATCGTGCTTGGCAAATCTGATTGCCTTCTATGAAAAATAACCGGCTTGGTTGATGGGGGGCGAGTGGTGGACATTGTCTACTTGGATTTCTCCAAGGCTTTCAATATGGTTTCCCACAGCCTCCTCCTAGAGAAACTGATACATTACGGTCTAGACAAGTGGTCTGTGCGGTGAGCGGGGAACTGGCTGACGGGCTGCACTCAGAGGGTGATGGTAAATAGCTCTTTTCAAACTGGCAACCTGTCACAAGTGGGGTCCCCCAGGGATCGATAGTGGGCCCAACGCTGTTTAATATCTTCATAAGTGATCCGGATGATGGGATCTAGTGTACCCTGATGAAGTTTGCCGATGATACCAAACTGGGTGGGGAGGTGGACACTTTGAAAGGGAGAGTCGCCCTGCAGGAAGACCTGGATAGGCTGGAAGAGTGGGCTAACAAGAACCTTATAAAGTTCAGCAAGGACAAGCATAAGATCTTGCACCTGGGCGAACATAATCCAGGAGTGCAGCACAGGCTGGGATGTGTCCAGCTGGGGAGCAGTTCTGTGGAAAGGTACCGGGGGTCCTGGTGGACAATAAGCTCAATATGAACAGTGTGCTGCTGTGGCAAAGAAAGCCAACAGGTTGCTGGGTTGCATCCACAAGGGCATCACCAGCAGAGATGAAGTCATTATCCCACTCTACTCAGCGCTTGTTAGGCCACACCTGGAATACTGTGTTCAGTTTTGGTCTCCCTCATACAAAAAAGATGTGGACAGGCTGGAGAGGGTTCA
>NW_009201027.1:39954-40637 GCF_000690835.1 Fulmarus glacialis | reverse complement strand
GGACTGGGAAGCCTGCCATATGAGGAAAGGCTGAGAGAAGTGGGTTGGTTCAGCCTTGAGAAAAGAAGGCTTAGGGGAGACCTTATCACCATGTTCCAGTATTTAAAGGGTGGCTACAAAGAAGATGGAGACTCCCTTTCTACAAAGAGTCACATGGAAAAGACAAAGGGTAATGGGTACAAGTTGCTCCTGGGGAGATTCTGATTGGACAAGAGGAAAATTTTTCACAATGAGAACAATCAGCCATTGGAATAATCTCCCCAGGGAAGTGGTGGATTTCCCGACATTGGACACTTAAGATTTGGCTGCACAGGGTTCTGGGCCATCTTGTCTAGACTGTGCTTTTGCCAAGAAAGGTTGGACCAGATGATCCTTGAAGTCCCTTCCAACCTGGTATTCTATTATTCTATGATTGATTCTACAAAGAATGGCAGTAAGAAATTTGTGTTGGTAATTTGGAATATACTCTCATAATATATTAATAATATTTTGAGACTATTAATATTAATAAGTTTTTTACTAATCTTATTAAGATGTTGATCTATACCCCATTTAGACAGTTATGAGACTCTTTGTTTCTTATTTTAAGAAGAAAATCCTTCATAATATAAGTTTGTGTGTTTTCTTATTGTAAAAATAAACAAAGGTTTTCAAGAGTCCCATGTTCTTAGACCCAGTTTCAT